>NC_056713.1:9682475-9734975 GCF_018831695.1 Puntigrus tetrazona
ACAAAACGTTTGTCTTGCCAACATTTGACCTTTCTGTTTTGATTAAATGATAAATCTTTTCTCAGTGAAGCTAATTTATTTCAGTGCATTAAACATCATTTGGGAGGGTTTTAGCTGTTCATACAAGCTATTTCTAACACCAATTGATTAATTAAAAGTCAATAATAGCAAGGTTAATAGCAGGTGTTTCTACAAAATAGATAAGCGACAAGACTTTTGTCAGGGACTGCATGTTATTTTGGATGATTAATCACAATTATTCTTTTGACAGCACTAATATATACATAGTAGCAAAAAGAAAGACGTAAACTAAAAGCATGTTTTTGGTACATGTCTGTTGTAACTGTACTTCTATATCTCTTCAGATGATCCTTTCGATAAGCCTCCCTGTCGAGGATGTTCCTCATATCTAGTGGAGCCTTATATTAAATGTGCTGAATGTGGACCGTCACCTTTCCTCTTGTGCCTGCAGGTGAGTCGCTGGATTACTCTCTGACTGCTTAAAACATATACCGATAGATTTGATTTAACGTGTGCTACTTTATTTAATATCTCTGTTGCAGTGCTTCACTAGAGGATACGAGTATAAAAAGCACCAGAGTGACCACAAGTACGAAATCATGGTACAGAGAGCAGTTTGAATTTACAAATGATTACGTTACTGAATATAAAAGATTTACAAGCAGACTGTTCTTTATACGCAGACCGAATATTGAAGTGTAAGGTTTAAATCAATAGTTGTTTTTAAACATTACCTAATCCACAAATGTACAAAAGTGAGTCTTTTTTTGTTATTATTTACGTAAGTTTATTTGGATAAAATAGCTTTTTTTATGTGCCCCATAACTTGTATCCTGTCCAGTGACACATTTGTATTGATCTACTTCTTGTAGACCTCAGATTTCCCCGTGTTAGAGCCTGGCTGGACGGCGCAGGAGGAGATGGCCCTGTTAGAGGCCGTCATGGACTGTGGCTTTGGTAACTGGTCAGTGTATTTCTTCACATCTTATTTTCTTCTGCTAGTATTAAAAACATTTTGTATCGAAGTCTTAAATGTCATTGCATGTAGCATTTAATGTATTGTTAAAAAATACAAAACTTTCTGATTATTTTTATTCTGTTTTCCAGTATCAGTTAACATCCTTAAATCAAGATATCGTTCATTTGACATGCAAAATTAAAAAAAAGGCAAGATTCAGTTTGAGTTTATGCTTAAAATATGAACTAGCATCTGTAAACAGAGTATTAAAACTTGTACTACTTTTAAAATGAGATGATATTTCTAGCCCATTGGCAGGTATTTGTTCTTATAATCATAAACTCACATAATTTCGATCATTTTCACAGAAAGCGTCTTTTTGTCATTTGGAGTTAAGTATATCTTGATTTAAGAATTAAAAACCTGAGTATTATACTCTGTATTAGGTATTTTTGATAAAATGTGTTACGGCCAGTGTTGTTATTGTTAGCTAAAACTATTAAAAATGTTTCGGTTAGTTGAAATGTTAGTTTTTGAATGAAGTACATTTGTTTAGCATCACGCAGATCTGCTTCGACATTTGTTGCAGAAATTTACCGTAGTCATCAGACACTAACAAAAAATACTTACATAATGCAAAAAATTTTTTACTGCTAGATGTGTAGCGGTATACACAATCGTACCAAAATTCTCAGTATGGGTCTTTAGGTACTTGTAAACAAAATGTCACGTTACATTTAATTTGCTAGTTTTATCAGTGTCCACAGAGAAATTAAGTCTAGAGAAGAGCATTTAGCTAAATATTAGACTATATACTCATGTTTTGCTTTTTCGCTTTTAAAGTGCATTTGTCTAAAGCAATATATTTCAACAAAAAAAAATAATTTTGTAGAAGTGTTTTCTAATTAGAAAAAAACATCATTACGTACAATGTATGGTTAAATGTTAATTATTATATTTAAAATAACTAATACTTAAAACCTTATGATGATTTTAAAGCGTTCCTTATAGCTGAGAGCAGAAGCTGAGGTAGATTTGTAATTATATTATATTAGAAAATTTGAATTATAAATACATTTATTTAAAGAAAGAGCAATTGAAATAAAAATGTATGTTTAGTTTCCCCCCTATGTTAAAAAGAAACAACGAACAGTGAAATCATGTCCAGACCAAGGTATTTTAAATACTTTAGAATATAATGTAAAAAACATTATGAATTTAGTAATGATATTTTTAGAAAATGCGTGACTCGTGTAATTCGTGTCATGTCAACAAAACTATGAAAAATTGTTAATTTAAAGCTATAATAAATTAAGTATAAGCTGTACAAGTACAAGGAAATTTAAATAAAGCTTGCTATAAATATTGAACGAACAAAAAACATTAATGATAACTAATGACAAAAGCACCGTAAAAGTAACATGAGCACTAAAATGATGAAAGCAAAAGATAGTTCAAAAATATGAATAAATGCTCCATTCTTAATAGTAATCAACGTTGCTAATGGCATGTCTGGGTGTTTCTTCAGGCAGGATGTGGCTTACCAGATGCGCACCAAGACCAAAGAGGAGTGTGAAGGGCACTACATGAAGAACTTCATCAACAATCCTCTGTTCTCCTCCACTCTGCTCAGTCTCAGACAGATGGAAGATCATCTGTCCCGGACCGCAGACACAGCCATTCCCTTTAAGCGTAAGTTAGCTCCACAAGCAAGCTGCTGTTTTGTTCAATCAACTCTAAATTTAAATGCACACAAGATTTAAACTAATTTCAAGTGCAATCATTCTAATAAAATGGTATTAAGCGTAATAATTCAGTGTCATCATTCCTTAATACTCTTAAAGCCCCGATGTACTTCAAACAAAGTTCTTTTTTTTGTTCTTCATTTGAGGGCAAAAAGAAATTGGAATAGACTGAGCGACTGTATAGCGTTTCCGAACATTCGGACCCCCTGCTTCTGGAGGCGGGGTTTAGATTACTGCAAACATGACGCAACGCTCATACGTAGCCTATAAGTTTGATTAAAAACAAAGGTTTGTTTGTTGCATACTTTTTAAATTTGCTTTGTAAGACGAAGAACAGCAGCAGAATGGTGTAATATTTATTTGCTTGCTACTTTTCCTTTCATTCTTTTCACGACTTTGGAAAACCCGCGTTTCTGGGAATAAACCCACGGATTTTGCAACTGCCTCGGACCAATGATAGCTCTAAGGTGTTTAGGGGTCAAAAAACAAACTCCCAAATGACTCGATTCGAAATGGCCCGATTTTCTTCGAAACGACGTCAGTTTAGTTCGTTCTTCGATCTCGTTTTAAGTATATCGGGGCCTTTAATGGACGCTGTGTGCTCTTCCCTCTGGCCGTGAGCTGTGATTAGTTGTTATCAGTCAGAGCATTTCTTTCTGCAGTAAATCTGTTTTTTGTTCTAATCTGTTGTTCTTTCAGTGTGGCCGTTTGTGTCTGTCGTCATGAGCTCAACAGCCCCTGCAGGCGCTGATTTATCACACTTTGGCCAGACAGATAAACAGCTTGAACACTAGATGTGATTGTCTGATTTATTTGGTTAATAAGGCAAATAAAAGCACAGAGCACGTTCTACAATATTGAAACCGTGATGATTGATGTTTGTTTATGGTATATAAATATCTTCTTAGGCAGTAGCCGTCAAGGACTGTGTCTTGTGTCTCTTTCAGCCACCGATGATCCTCCAAGACCTTCATTCGACTCTCAGCTGTCCAGAGACATGGCTGGATACATGCCGGCTCGAGCAGACTTCATGGAGGTGAGTGATTTAACCTGCGCTCTGTCCCAAACAAAATCATTTGTACATTATTCAAATCGGCCCTCTCTCTCTCTTTTTGTCTCTGTGTATAACTAGGAGTTTGATAATTATGCTGAATGGGATTTGAAAGATATCGACTTCGTTGACGACGACTCTGATATTCTTCACGGTAAGTATATATTTTATATGTATTACTTTTAAATACGGCATTTGTTTAACTTTTATTTTTTTCAAAAATACAATTAATGGTACATCGATAAATCTGTTTGAAACATAACATTTTTGAACATGGTATTTTCATCATATGCATATTTAATAAAAACATATATACATATATATATATATATATATATATATATATATATATATATATATATATATATATATATATATATATATAGTAGTGCTTTAAATGCTATTTTTACATCCTGTCATACTGGTGACTATATGCCACTGCAGCAGACATTAAGGTTAACGATTAATTTATCATTCATTTAAAAGACAGTCGATTATGGAAATAATAATTTGCCAATTTGAACCCTTTCTTAAATATATTAATTTGAATTGAACTTGAGTCACAGTACAATGAATGCAGATTTGTTGTTAATCTCTTTTTACCGTACATTTTTTCAGCTCTGAAGGTTGCAGTAGTTGACATATATCACTCCAGACTTAAAGAGAGACAGCGGAGAAAAAAGTGAGTAGGAAAACACATTGTACTGCCACAGAACAACCACTCGAGGGCCTCATCTGACTGTTAAACTAAACCTTTAATTGTAGCATTAATTTCACTTCCTTTTAAAAATGTTTCTTGATTAAAAAAAATGCACACTATAGTGTTGGAATAACTGCTAATCGAAGAATCAAATCAAATTATCACATGCACAGGCAACCCGCTTAAATGAATTACTAAGTTCATCTGTGTGTAAAAATGTAACCCAATCCATAGCAACTGAGCAGCCTGTCTGATTTTCACCAGCACAAACACAAACAGCTCTAGTGGTAACAGTAACAGTGTGTAAATCAGCATTAATGAGACCTGGCTGCCCTGTGAAACTAGTGGTATGTGTGTGAGCTTGACCTCAGCTCTCTGCTGAAGTAGAGCCTCAGCTGTCGTCTGAGATCTCCCGCAGAGCACAAACACACCAGTGACCATCTGAGACCAGCACACGCATCAAACACGAGATGCTTTTAGTGAAACATAGCCATCGGCTCGCGACGCCAAGCGTGGTCAAATGAAGCACATCAAAGACATGCATTGCAGTCATTTTACCACGCTCATTTATTTACTAATATCGATATCCTGAGGTGCCAAAAACTACAATATGAAATATAGTGTAGACATCATCTTTTTTTTTTCCTCCTCCTTCAATCCAAAAAAAATTATTTATTCAAAGAAAATGGTTGCAAAAATGTATGAATAAAAAATAAAAAAGTCCTAACAAAAATGCAGTACTTAAACTGTAATACTGTGTTGTGAATAATTACACCTGAAAATACCTGGTTTCTATTTTAATATTTTATGTAATGTGCTGCTTAATATTTTTGTGGAAACTGGTGCTTTTTCGGGACTGCATACTAAAGTAATAAATATACACTGTATCAAAATTTTGAGTTTGGTTTGCTTCTCGCAGAATGCAGTGTGAAACGTGACAAATGTTGTCTTTCAGGATCATTCGAGACCATGGTCTCATCAACCTGCGCAAATTTCAGAGTAAGACGACATCTTTTTTTTTGTAATCATGGTGTTGTGCCTCATATTAGCCAAGTGCTCTTTCCATGTCTTGTACTCTGTTGTGTATGTGAGGTTGTAAAGTATGTTTCTGGTGCAGATATTTGTAGCCTGCTTTCAATACACGCTCCAGAAGTTACTGCCACTAGATAACCCTTCTGACCTCCAATAACACGAGCCATCTGTGGCAAATGTTTACAATGAGCGCCGAAATACAGCGATTCCAGATCAACACCGATCCCAGAGCTGTCCTCGCCAGCTGTGATTGCTCCCCTATGAATAGTTTGGCATGAAATGAACATTTCGACTGTAATGACAAAGGAGATTGCATCTTTACGAGCTTTTATTGATCCGCGCCCTCTGGGCACCGTGTCGCTTCTCTCAGTAAATAGAAACTCATCCCTGTCTATTTCCCTCTGGACATTTCGGCTGGCCAGCAGCTTTCGATAGGAATACGCTTATCCAATTATTTCCTCTTTGCGTGGAAGCAGGGAAATCCAATCTGGTTTGCGTGTTTTCCTGCGACGTATTGAATGTTTGTGATGTGAGGAGGGCTTTAAGTCGTTTTTATTTATCTATCGGCTCCCAGCCGCCCTCCTCGTCTCCCTGCACTCTCAAGACAAAAGCAAGGCGATAGTTGCCGTGGAACTGCAGTCTAGTTGTCATGGAGACTGGGAAATTGTGTGTGTGTGTGTGTGTGTGTGTTGCGAGCGATAATGGAAGCAGTGGCCAAGACCTGATGGCTCGCAGCGGTGTTGGTTTATCCCCAATTCAAGAGAGCGAGACAGCTTGACCTGGCTGTGCACACACCAGCCCTTCTCGTATCCCATCAGCCACTGCTGCACGGAGGGCACTGATATTGTGGTTTGATACATCTTGACTGATGTGTTTGTGTGTGTATGTATATATGTGTTTGTGTGTGTATGTATGTATATATATATATATATATATATATATATATATATATATATATATATATTTATTATAAAGTGACTAGGAGAGGTGTGTGTTTCTGGGTAACATCTCGGCAAGCTAGCGGAGGCAGAATATCACACCTCACGCTCACCCACATAGCATCTTTCTCTTTCTGTCTGTCTCGCTCGCTAGCAGCAGGGCTGATCGCTGATAGTGCGGCTCGTTCAACCCTTCAGAGCGAGTCAAGCTTGAGGGGTTGGTGACGAACCATCAGAGAGACTTTCACAGGGCCACTCACTGCTGGACTCTTGATACATTGCTTTTCAAGCAAAGCCAATCAAATGCAGCTTTTCTGTTGTAGCAGGTTAGCTGTGTTCCAAAACCTTGTAAGCTCCCTTACGTATACATCATTTTAGGACTTCAAACATATCCATAAAGTGTAACTTGATAACACTCTTTGTGTTGTTTCAGTGTCTGTGGTATATGTAAATGATATACCAACGTTGAGTTATTCTGCGTAGAGACATTTATGTTTATTGGTTGGCAACACTTTCATGAAGACTACTATTTTACTGCATTTTTGTATGCAGACTTTTTTTTCACTCCCTTTTGCATTAAAAAAAGTTTCTTCACTCACTCCTCCTAAACGCCTCAAAGTGGATCAATAATATTGAAATCTGGTGACTATGCAGGCCATGGGAGATGTTCAACTTCACCTTCATGTTCATCAAACCACTCTGTCATCAGTTTTATACATGGCACCACCTTCAGGGTACTGTACCATTAGTACCAATTCCTATCTGAGTGTAAAAAATGATGCGAGTGTCTTTGACACCGTTTTCCCCCATGATGCATTTTGCAAGCTTCTAGGGGGCTTCTCCACACCGTAACTCTCCCAGGTGAGGGACAGACAGTGAAGGTGGACTCATCAGAGAACAATACGTTTCACATTCTCCAAAGCCCAAGATTTCTGCCGCTGGCACCACTGAGTGACCAAAGGTTTGGCTATAGCAGCCCAGCTGGAGAGTTGAGGTGCACATTTAATTCTGCACTGAGTTTTTTGTTTACAGTGCGGGTTAGCACCCGAACCTCCCTTTCAGACAGCTTCCTCTTGTGTCCACAGTTACTCCTGTTGGATGTGGTTTGTCATTCATGGTGGTATACTGATATTACCCTGGATACCGTGGCTCTCGAAAACACAACAGAGACTTGTTGTCCTGGTCACATATGCGCCAGCGAGACGCGCACCAACCATTTGTCCTTTTTTGAACTCTGATATGTCTCACCTTATGTTGTATGCTTTGCAAATTTTTTATGTACAGCTGTGCTGTTGCTCTGATGATTCAATCTTCACACTCAGTAAGAGCAATCAGTGAAGCATGGCCACTAGCCTGCAAAAATAAAGCCATGAATCCTCCAACACTATATTGGCCAGTGTTTCAGTTTCATTGTCCAAAAAAAAAATATATATGCACACAAACACACACACACAGAGACACAGACAGACAGACAAACACACAAAAAAGATCTTCATGCAACCTGTCAAAATAAAACCTCACTCCTGCTAAGCAGATTTGATTCTGGTCAAGCCCATCCAATAGAAGCACACTGATAGTGGCCCTCGATGGCAGCGTTCCCAGTGCATAACGGGTGTTGAAGTTTTCCAACCTTTTTGGCAAAATTATAGACAACAGTTTTCTCTAGTCAGGTTGCTCAGAGAAAAAATAAGCAGAAAAGGCAGCCAAGTTTTCTTGAAAGTCCTTATTGCCAGCAAAGCTCCTTTTAAAAAATGGTGTGTTGTGTTGAAGATATGTCTGATATATATTTATCAGATGAATGCACATAATTGTCACCTTGTCACCACACCACAAAGTATTGTGTATATATATTTTTTCATTTGCAGTGAAGTCTTATGTACAAAATACCATAGTATTGTTTAAAAGTTTTATATATATATATATTTTATATATAATACAAATTGTGTGCTTTTGTTGTGTGGTCAGTTCTGGAAAGGCATTATCCCAAGGAAGTGCAGGACCTTTATGATGTCATGAGACGCTTTGCACGTGTGGTGGGTCCCATAGAGCACGACAAGTTCATCGAGAGTCACGCCTGTGAGTATTTAACTCTCTTTTTGCACATTTGATATATAGGACATCATAATTTTGGTCTATATATAGTAGACTCAGGATCAGTCTATCCCTGTGTTTGTGGTTTAATGAGCGTGTGCAGGACAGTTCGGGTTAGATGAACAAGCCCCCATGTCATCCTCCAGCTCTGAGTCTGAGTTCACTCTGTCCGCCCCAGTAGTTTGAATCAGTCAGGGTGAAAAGTTCACCACTCCATCTGCTCTGTTTCTGTCTCTCTCTCTTTCTCTATCACTCGTTCACAGTGGAGTTTGAGCTGAGGAGGGAGATCCGTAGGCTGCAGGAGTACAGGAGAGAGGGAATACAGTCCTTCTGCGGTAAGCTGCTCCCTCAGGGATGTATCGTGGGAGGTAACCTGAATCAAAATGAGGTTAAAGGGATAGTTGACCCAAAAATGAAAACTTGCTGTTAATTCTAAGAACTTCCAAGATGTAGGTGAACACCATAGCAGCTAAAAATTTTCTTTAGCGTTCTACTGAAGAAAAAGTCAAAATACATCCTGGGTGGTTTGAGGGACGGTAAACTAACAGCACATTTTTGGGACTACTGTCAATCAATCAATCAATCATTTTTATTTATATAGCGCTTTTAACAACACAGGTTGCATCAAAGCACTGTACAGTATAATGACAGGGATGTATAGTGACGAGTGACCAATTTCTTATTAAATGCAGAGACGGTCTCTGTAGTCAATTCAACGATAGTCACTAGAAGTTAAGTGTCCCCAACCAAGCAAGCCAGAGGCGACAGCGGCAAGGAAACAAAACCCCATGCATACAGAATGGAGAAAAAAAAACCTTGGGAGAAACCAGACTCAGTTGGGGTCAGTTCTCCTCTGACCGGACACCCAGCACTTAACTTCCAGTTCAATTTTAAACGCGGCTGTGTCAGGTAGTGTAAATGACTTAGTGTGTGCGTGTGTGTGTGTGTGCATCAGGATCTGGTGATCTGTCGACGGGCGCATCTAGGTGTTCTGGTCTCTGATGAACATAATCTCTGGGTGCTGATCCACCATCTAGTCTGGATACAAACTGTGAAAACAGATTGAGAAAGAAACAGGACTAATATTAGCGTAGATGCCATTCTTTTTACGATGTCACAAGTACATCGTATTGTAGGAGTAGTGTTCCCGGTTCCAGCAAATCTAAGTAATGCAGCCTAAAAATCCTTTAACGGATTTGAATAATAAAAGGTGTGTTGGTGTGTTATGTGTAGGCTAAGTTAAAAGATGTGTCTTTAATCTAGATTTAAACTGGCAGAGTGTGTCTGCTTCCCGAACAGAGTTAGGGAGATTGTTCCAGAGTTTAGGTGCTAGATAGGAAAAAGATCTGCCGCCCGCAGTTGATTTTGATATTCTAGGTATTATCAAATGGCCAGAGTTTTGAGAACGCAGCGGACGTGCAGGACTATAATGTGATAAGAGCTCGCTCAAGTATTGAGGAGCTAAACCATTCAGGGCTTTATAGGTAATTAATAAGATTTTAAAATCTATTCGATGTTTGATAGGAGCCAGTGCAGTGTTGACAGAACCGGGCTAATATGATCATACTTCCTAGTTCTAGTAAGGACTCTGGCTGCTGCGTTTTGGACTAGCTGAAGTTTGTTTATTAAGCGTGCAGAACAACCACCCAATAAAGCATTGCAATAATCTAACCTCGAGGTCATAAACGCATGAATTAATATTTCTGCATTAGAGGTTGAAAGCATAGGTCGTAATTTAGATATATTTTTAAGATGGAAAAACGCAGTTTTACAGATGCTAGAAACATGATTTTCAAAGGAAAGATTATGGTCAAACAGCACACCTAGGTTCCTAACTGATGATGAAGAATTAACAGAGCAGCCATCAAGTGTTAGACTGTATTCTAGATTATTATATGTGGGGTTTTTAGGTCCAATTATTAGCACCTCTGTTTTTTCAGAATTTAACATTAAGAAGTTACTCATCATCCAGCTTTTTATATCGACTATGCATTCTGTTAGATTCTCAATTTGGTGTGTATCACCAGGCTGCGCTGAAATATAGAGCTGAGTATCATCAGCATAGCAGTGAAAGCTAACACCATGACTCCTGATAATATCTCCCAGAGGTAACATGTAAAGGTTGAAAAGTAACGGTCCTAGCACTGAGCCTTGAGGAACTCCATATTTCACTTTTGATCGATATGATACCTCCTCATTTAATGCCACAAACTGATAGCGGTCAGATAGATATGATGTAAACCATGCTAAGGCGCTTCCTCTAATGCCAACATAGTTTTCTAGTCTATCCAAGAGAATGTTGTGATCGATAGTATCGAATGCTGCGCTGCTACTGTAACTTTAAACTAAACACGGTCAGTACGTATTTCACTACAATAATGACAGATACATCTGAATATGGTCCATGCTATCTACCGTCAGCTTTTTGTTATTGTTAATCAGACGGTTATTTCGAGAGCTTTGCTCAGAGCTGGTCTGTCATCTGGCCTGCAGGTGCTAAAGTGTACGAGAGAGTGAAACGCATACGAGAGGACGAGCGCAGGAAGAGGAACATGCTGTGTGACGTCCTGCAGTACATTCACGACACCCGCGCCTGCCAGCAGTGGCTCCACAAACAGGCCGCCATGTAAGAGCTCTTTATATCACAATACTTCATTTCAGTGTAGTTTTGTAGTTATTACAAACGTTTTATGCAACTTATTCAGCTCAAAATAATATTAATGCAGGCAACTTAACTAAAATACTACTATGGTGTACTGAAATCTTATAATAAAAATATGATTATAAAGAATGAATATTGTTGCTAAATATAATATAATTTATATTAATATTTCATATTAGTGTAAATTCAATATTTAATCTGTTAATATAATTACTCTTTGAAAATTTGTTCTTAAAAAATGTATATTTACATACAGCAACAATAGTTGTACAGTTATACAATAACACTGTTAATTAAAGTTTAAAATAATAGTTTTCTATTTGAACATAAGGTCAATTTTAAAATGTAGTTTATTCCTGTTGTTAGAAAACGGAATTAAAATGCTTGTAAAGTTTGCATCGAAATGTTAAAATGAATAAAAAGTATTTTTTAAATAAATAAAAATATTGTGAACAGTCTTGTATAATAAAATATGCATTAAAAAGACTTTTTCTATTTGTAAACTTACTCCAGCATGAACGCTTCATAAGTCATAGGTATAGTGTTTTTGTAAAATAGAGTTCTATTTTGAATATTTCATGCCTTTATGCCCTGCTGTTTCTTTCTAGAGTACTTTCATATGCTGTTTGTTATCATCACGTATGTGATTCAGGTTTCTTTCTGCCTCCTGGCCCCCAGTGTATTCTCATTCAAAGAACTTGTGGGTATTTGGCTGTCAGTTTGTTAGCCTCACAAAATTTGTTGTTGGTATTCAGCAGAAGCAGACAGAGTAAAAGTGAACGATAAATCAGGTTGTCTATGTCATATTTTATTTTGCTGAGAACCGCGAGAGGCCCAGGCAGTCTTTCAGAGACGTTCGTGTGAATAATGTTTTGCTTAGCTGAAGTGACTGCGTTTGTCCCTCGCAGCGATGCTGGAATCACCCCTGTGGTCACCACTATCACCACCTCAGGTACAGTGCTGCTTATTTCCACCATTTTTCAAGCTATGTTTCCTCTCCTCCACTCTAGTCTCCTTTTGCAATCTTTGTGATGTCCTCTTCAGCCGTGAAGCCGCAGGCTCAAACGCATTAATCTATTCTCTGAGATGCACCGCGGTAAATACGCACAACAAAAAAAAAAAGAAGCCACTTACGTCTCTTTGTGTTTCTCTTCTACTTTGGCATTTTCTCTTTTTGTCACTCCACTGCACAACTAGGACATATTTGAATGCGTATGAAGCTGATGAGACTCTTTGGCTTAACGTGAGCATTCGAGCGATTTTGCTGAAACTGATAAGTTGACAGAGTAGTTATTTTTAAATCAATTTATTGAAATTTCCATTTCTCATAACAGTTTACACTAGTCAATATTTGAAGTGGAGTAAAAAAAGCTTCTTGTCTTTGAAGATTGTTTTTATCCACTTCAAATGTTGACTAATATATATATGTTAGTATTAGTAATGAGAATAACAAAAATAAATATTTTATTATATTAACTGTTTACTATTAACTACATGTTAACTATGACTGTTTTGTGTGATTTATTAAATGTACTATGACAGTTATGCATATAATAAATCATATGTAAGTTATATATTTTTACATTATAAAATGCATATGTTTTGATATATTGTTTCTATTATAAAATTGCACTTCATAATATGCTGTTATCATGTTGTGATTTTGTACTTACATTGTAAAATTAAATTTAAAAATTAAAATAAAACTGGGGAAATCATTTTATAATTCAGAAATATTAGTATTAAATAAGTTGCTCCATTTTCATCATGCAAAGTGCAATATCTTAATTTGATACAAAGGTTTTGTGAGATTTGCTTCATGTCTGCAGAATATATTGTATTGTAACCAATCTTCAGTTATTAATGCAAAATTACTAATAATGATTTTGTGTGACATTTGTGTCAGTCCTACTATGATAATAATAATAATAACAATTATTTTATTGTTCGTAATAGCAGTAGTAGTAAGTACAATAACAATCTATTTGGTCGCAATTTAGTAACTATTTTCTACTAACTAACAATTAGATGATCTGAATGATCTGAATGATCTCAATGGTCTGATCCACAGGCAGAAGAAGTGCACCTCCTCTCAATTTAACAGGACTGCCTGGCACCGAGAAACTCAACGAGAGAGAAAAAGAGGTTTGGAAGTCTTGATTTTGCTTCTGGCACAAGCTCATTTTTGAAGACATCTGCTTCATTGATGTGATATAATACATCCTAAACGATTCTCTCATCATCTCCCTCAGTTATGTCAGGTGGTTCGTCTGGTGCCTGGGGCGTATCTGGAGTACAAACAGGCCCTGCTGAACGAGTGCCGGCGGCAGGGGGGTCTACGGCTGGCACAGGCCCGATCGCTCATCAAGATAGATGTCAACAAGACACGCAAAATCTATGATTTCCTTATCAAAGAGGGCTACATCAATAAGGCTTAGTGTTGATTGAACTGCTGCAAGGACATCTGATAGATGAAGACTCATACTTATTGTGAATCGTTCATGTTGAGAATGAGCAATGAGAGATGACAGGTTTTAAGTGCACTGCTTTGATGTACTTAAAGTCATTCATTCCTTACAGATCTGCACCTGTTTGTTTTCTTAAAGACCGATGGGGTGCTTCTTTAAAGCTGTGTGTAGGACTATATAAGTTAATAGTTGTGTAAAAAGACCGCTGCTGTTCGTGCTGGTGAATCCTTCACTTTAATATTAAGACTAATTTTATTTTTGTTTATTTGTCTGTGTGCTCTCTAAATTGTTGATACATTTTTAAACTCTGTAATTGTTAAATGAATATTACCAGGTCTTTGAAGAACATCTAAATGGAAAAAAATCAACATAAATAAGAATTCGCTTTTCAAAGAAAATGAAACCTGTTTTTTATTGTTTTCATTTCTGTTGTTTGTGATATATAATTTATAGTTGTAATATAATTTATAATATTATTGCATTTTGTAGTATGAAATTATTATATTGTTATCATATAATTATATTGTAAAATATACAGCAGGGAATATTTACTAATATTTAAGTAAAATGACTATACTGTCAATTTCTAGTTCCCTTTCGGGATCATGCGCTGCCTTGGAATGCTTTGGAAAACACCCCTATCTGACCATGCTCATGTGCAATCAGTCCAATAGAGTGGTCAAGAGGTCATCATGTGCTATACAGGCTGGCACACCAGATCCTCCTTTATGCCCACTGTGAAACTGTTCTACCTGAGAGAAGTTCACATGCCTTGACACCTCAAACAGGGAGTAGACATCCTGTCGAGACATGGTCTCTCCTAGTAGCCCCGTTCTGACATGACCGAGTATGGTTTTAGGACCTGGAGGTCCTCCTCGATAGCTCTCCATGGGTGATTCCAGTCAGGAGGGACGTCCTTTCTCATGGGGTGGGGGCTCATATGTCACCCTCCCCTGGAGCTGTGGAAACTGTTGGAAACCCATAGCTTCCGGTCTCTCAACTCAGTCTATGAATAAACCCACACCCTGAAGTAAAAGCTTTTCCCTTCTTGGAGTGACAACTGTCATCTGGGCCCAGCTTGGTTCAGTGCTGGAGTTCCTGCTGCAGCGGTTCTACACAGGGTTATCCCCATATACGTGGCAGCTTACCATGCCTCGCTTGGTAGTCAGTCATTGGGAAGGAATGTGCACTGAGGCTGAAGCCCCCAGCATGCTGCCATGAGATTTGGCCATGGTTTTGGAGGCACTCTGCAAACCTTGTTTTGAGCCTTTGGAGGTGGTTCCAGATAGATTCCTTGAGCGCTGTGTTCCTTTTGGCCATCTCTTTTCTGAAAAGGGTCGGCAACCTTCAGGCCCTTTTTGCGGCCACTTCATATCTTGAGTTTGCTCCTGGCATGGCTAAAGCTTTTCTGTACCTAACACCTGGGTATAATCCAAAAGTGCCCTACTCCATTCAAGAGCCTGTTGTGCTGCAGGCCTTCTGTCCTGCTCCCTCTCTGGGACCTCGACCAGCAGAAGCTTTATTGTATGTGTCCAGCGCAAGCACTGAACTGATACATCAACAAAACTGCCTTGTGGAGGAAGTCCAATTATTCATTTGTTATGGTCTTCCTAAGTAGGGATTTTCTGCTACTAAACAGACCCTTAGCAGGTGGATTGTGGATGTGATTTCCTCAGCCTACGAGTCCCCTGACCTCCCTTCACCTCTTACATAGTTAATTTAGAGAGGCTCTATTTATTGTTGCTTTTGCTAAAAAGTATCGTCTTTCAAATTGTCAATTTTATCAAGAAATTGAATTAAATGTGTTTTTACGCACCTTAATGTGGAGATCGCTGTATAAACGACACAGTTCAAACCACAGCACAGAACATCTCTTGGCTTATTTAGGGTTTCAACCCCATCAAAACAAAATGTTATAAATCTAGGGAAGAGCGGGAAGAGAACATGTTTGCATATAATTTTATTTTGTATTGATTATTACATTTAAAAATGAATAGTAATTAAATTTAAGTTTGGGATCTGTTGTTTAATTGTAACCTTACAGTAATGTAAAAGAGCTCCCTATATAGATTAGAGCATGAGAAAGAAGATTTTAATTATGCGTCCTGAATTCCGGAAATCTTGGCATGCATCTTAAATTTGAATAAAATGAAAAAGATTTTTGAATCACACAAGCCAATATTTTATTCCCAATAAAACATAGATAACATAAGAAATGTTTAAACTGGGTAAGTTTTCACTTTTAAAAAAGATTTTGGAATAGTTTATAAACAACGTCCCTCATTGCCAAATTCCTAAAGAGGAGGGTGACCTTCCAGCTTCTCATCAGCGTTCAGTTGCCAGTAAATCTGATGGTATGGTGGTGCACAAGTTCCTGCATCTTGCAGAAAGGTATTTCAAGGTTTTAGAGCAATATATGCTCCCTTCCAGATGAAGTGTATTTCAGCAGGACAAGGCAAAACTGCATAATGCAGCGATTACAGCAAAATTAGTTTGTAGTAGAAGAGTCTGGGAGAGTCATACTTCTTCAAACTGTTCTGAAAAGAAGAGATGCTACACCCTGGTAAACTTGCCCCCGTTCCACTAATTTTGAGACCGGTGGCATGGCTAAAATTTAAAATTAGCTTATTTTGTGCATAACATTTTGACTTTTCTTAGTTTAATCTTCAGTTATTAATGCCTAATAACATGTTTATGAAATGCTTGTGTCAGGCCAATTGTAATTTTTGAAAATAAATATGTTTTCAAACCAGCTAGTTTTAACGTGAAGGCTGAGAAAGGGTTAAGTCTCGAATGGCACAATTTACACCAGTTGAGTGTGAAATCTATTACCGTCGCCTCTCGCTCTAGTGAAGCGGCATGACGAGTGAGAGCCGTGACTAACGCTAGCAGCATTAGCGCACACGGACAGCAGCAGCAGCAACCATCAAGCTTTAGCAAGCTTATCACAACACCATAAAGCGACGTCAGCGACCTGATTAATGCTCCAGATTCCACCTTTGATGATAAGCCCCTGCCCAAATGAGAGTAAGCCCCATGGAGAAATGAAGGCCTGTTTGACGGCTGAAAGGCGTGGAGTTTGGAATTGATATTTTTATTTGTGCTCTGGTGACGTCTTCATGAAGCGTGGTAGTCTTACATTATGTAGTTTCTGAATCTAAACCGCACGGTGTTTGTGAAAGCATGACGTGGCAGTCCTGACACAACAGCTTGTTGAATTCTGTGTCCAGATTCACGTTTTCTAAATTTCAACTTCAATATGATTTGGCAGTCTAGGAAGAAATATTGGCAACGTAAAAGAGCATGTAGCGTCAGATTGGGGTGGCAAACTGTAATGTCTTCGATCCGTAGAGCGACTGGCGTGAGCGAACGGCCGTTGACTGGCAGCAGAGCAGAAAGCCGGCAGATTCGGCTCACTGTGTGGGAGGAAGATCAGCTGTTTTGCATGCTCATTCCCTCATCAAACCACACAGCCCGTCTTAAAATGAGATCTGATGCCTCCTCATGCACTCCATTTTCACCCACAGTTCATAGTCATCTGCATTTCAGTTCATTTGCCTTCTTAAAAGAATAATTTACCCACTGAGTCAGGACTGATGCTGTCAAACTGCAAAATGGACTGAAAATCATCTTGGAAGTACCGTAAAAGTACTGGCATATGACAGATCAAGGGGGTGTTCCCTTCAGTAGAGCTCGCGGACCAGGGGCACGTAGACTGGTCCACAAGGGCACTTGAGCGTCGGACCCCACAGGTGCTGGGACTAGAATCCGAAAACGCTGCACCTTTGTTTACAGGTAGAAGACGAAGAATGCTGTCCATAAAACACGTCTGAAGAATCCCTATAGAGAGGATGACTTGCAATCTTTTGTACAGCCTTACGTATTTGAACCAGAATATGCAGATGATGAAGAGAGATGGACGTTCTGGTGGTTTACATGCCTTTTAAGGTTTGTGGTGATGCATGTTTCTGGCAATAGATTTGTCTTCTTTTCCACAGCCCTCAGTGCTTGTTTTGTAATGTTCTCTTACCACTTCCTAATCGTCTCATTTTTATGGAAATTACATCAGTGCTCTGAGGGAAATGCTTCTAGTGCTGTTTACCTCCCTTTTTCTCTTCTACTCTATTGATTTGAGGCTGTAAGTAAAGCACTGTTTCTGTACTAAGAACTGAAGCTCTGATCACTCAAACAGTTTCCTACCTCAACAGACTTATACAAGCCAGTCCCCTCCGGCTTCTGGATGAAAGCAATTGAGGCGTCATCTGATGATTCCTTTGAAAAAAGGTAAAAATCCCATTCCAGACCCTTCTCTGTATTTCTTTGTGAAATGAGCTTTCCGACCTTTGTTCTCATTAACAATTCAAATTACTTGTTCAGTCAAGGCTGCAATGTACTTTAAAATGTACATTACTGCTTATAATGCACAAGTGCCAAGTATACATTAGAAATCACAACATCCTTTTGTAAAGTATATCACCTGAACTAATTGTTACTTGTATTCTACTGAAGCTATAGATTGTAGAAATGCTTTTACAAGTTCACTGTTTTTAGCATAATAGCTTAGTTTAATGCTATGTAACAAACTTGTAATCACATCATTGCTTATAAATTTTGATCAGGCGTTATCAACAGTTACCACCTTGGGTCCTAGGTGGATCAAACTTAAACCACAGCCATAAACACAGGCACCTTCCTGTATTTTGCTTTTGAAACTTGATAGCAAGGTACTGCATGTATTGCTGACTCTCACATTATACATTTATTGAGAAAATTGTCTGATAAGTGACTGTAAATAACTATGTCATGGAAATGTATGCAGGTAGATCAGGTTAAGCTGAAAGAAGAACTGGCATCCAGCTAAACTAGTTAAACAACAGTTTGGCAGTCTTGGGAAACCATGTGGGTTTAAACAGCTTTTTCCCTCATTCCTGCAGCAGTTTTTTTTATCTGTTGCAACTGTGTTTTCAGAAGTAATAGAGCTTGGTGAGAGTTATTAGAAGCGTGAAAAGTCTTTAATGTAGAGCTAGTTGCTACTTTTTCTATTTTTTTTTTTATTTTATTTGCAGTAATGCACTGATGCATATATTGCAATAATCAAGTTTTCAATCTCACAGACAGTTCTGACTTTTTTCCTCAGTTCTGAGAAGTGTGAGATAAAAACTCGGAATTGTTTGATGTAAACATGTAGTTCTGATGGAAAAAGTCACGATTGACACAATATAAACTCGAAACATGAATTGAGTTTATATCACAACTCTAAGCTATCTAAGCAATAATTGCAAAATATAAACCATGTACATATGAGCCCTGCGCATGACGTGCAGGGAAATAAATAGTAGTGCACCGTTTATAAATCACGGGAACGAATGAACAAATCAAGCATACGTTTAAGCAAATCAAGGGAAAGAATAGTGCATCGTGTCACGTGTGGGGCTCTGTAGAATATAAATATAAATGCAGAATTGCAAGATGTAAACTCGTAATTGCGAGCCCGAAAAGTCTGATTTGTGAAATGAAAACGTGTGGTTGCAAGTAAAAACATTCGCAATTATTTATTTTTTTTTATCATAAAAAAAAAAAAATTAAGGAAAATGTCAGAATTGTGAGATATGACCTTTGAATTGCAAGAAAGCAAGCCAGATATCTGAATTTAAATTGCTATTCTGAGTTTATATTTTGATTTAATTTTCCCTGCAAGGAAGTGACTGTGCCACTGGCAACCTTTCGTCTTATAGCTAGGCAGTGATTAACATGGACATAAACTTGTCTTCAATTGTCAACACTCATGGTTTCCTTGGCAACCAGGTCGGTGGCGTTTTAGAGCTGTAGTCTGAAAGAGGATAGTCTCAGCAGAGGAGGGCAGTGCACGAGTGGACACACACACACACACACACACACACACACACACACACGCTCATCTGCTCGGCTGAGAAGTCATGACTGAGCTCAGCACCGAAGCTCTACACCTCTCCTCAACGTGTCTCACCTGCCAAGTCCTCCTCTAACACAAGAATAAACAGCTTAATCCTCATTCAGACTTGTTTTGATGTTTTCGGTTTGTTCAGTGCGTACGGAACGGAAAAAAAAAACTATGTTCTTGTAACTGATCTCTTAACATCACGTTCCAGCCTGCATTTGTTGATCTAGTGCGTGTTAACTGCTATACGCACGCAGCTCTGTATAAATCCGCTCGCTGATTCGTTACGAGGAGGCGGAGATGTCTAACATGCAGGGACAGCTGGAGCTAAGGACTGTCTAACAGTCTCTACTCGTGTCAGCGTACAGATCTGAGGCTGTTCTCTGCTGCCATCACAGCTGGAGAGACACAGGTGCCTTTGGGATCAGACACCGGACTGCATTAGCAGCTCTCTGTGAGGGAGGAATTGCGTCAGTAGCCAAAAATAGGTTTCATGTCTATTCATTGTTAATCCAATTCTGCTAGAATGAATATTTGTACCAACAGAAGGAATGTTGCATTTATTGGATCGTAAAATAGACTCACTGGGGTAAGGCCTACTTTGGAATTTGCACTTGAAAAGACCTTCGCAAGCCATTTTACTTCTGTATGAAGAAAATGTAGAGCGGGACTTAATTTTTGTTCATTATAGAATTGATTGGATTGCGAAAAATCTCCATTAAGTAGCAGACTTTGCTGTCGCTTTTCGTCAGGCAGCCATCGGTTGAAACTTAAGCCGCACTGCTGACGTCAGTGGTAAAAGGAAAGTCATTTCGGAGGTGTTTTGAAGAATGATTATGCAGATTAGAAAGATTTTTTTTTTCTTTGGAATGACATTTACTCATGACGCTAAGACAATGAATGTATTAGAAAGTAATTAGGGGCTATTTTAATTTCGTATTGACTTTCATATTTCATATCATATCGACTGTTCCAGAAGTTTAATGACACAGATTTTTTATTTAAATTATAAAAAGTCTTAACTAGAAAATTCTTTTAAAAATGCCAATAAAGTTATTATATTACATGAATTAAAATCTTATTTTAACAATATTTGTCCTAAAAGATTGTTCAACCAATTAAATAAATATTAAAAATATATGTATAAAATAACATGTACTGTTAACTATACATGTATCTAAGCTTTTTTACATTCACATAAATGAAATTCCATTGATACCGCTGGATGACGCGAGCGCACATATTGCTGAGTTCTATATGTTTCTGGGTCAACATATTTTGTTGACCCTGGAACAACATTTTAATTCATAGATTTTATTTTCTCAATATCTCTACACCATAACCTAACCTTAACGCCTAAAATCAGAGGAAATGATAGATGATACAAGCACCATACACTGAATGTAAGCCTTAACTTGACAAAAACTATAATCTGGTTCGTCAAATCTGATTGGTTAATCACAATGTTTTTCCAGGGTCAACAAAGATATTCATCAAGTTGAAGTCAGCAAAATCAGGTTCTGCTCCCACGCGGTGTCTGGACCCAAGCAGAAACAGGCCTCAAACCCATCCACTGGAGTGCCAGTACTTGCTCTTCCTGACCTCCATCCAGACTTCCTCCAGGTGCGTAAAGTCCAGAATCTCCCTAAGAAAATCTTTTAGGGGGCTATATGTCGGTGGCCAGTGCCAGAGGCCAGGGCCACAGACTATCTAAGGGCTCCCTGCTCCACAGTGGGTCCTCAAAGGGGAACCGCCCTAGAGGCCTCCGTCCCTAAACTCTACCCCTGGACCGCTCTAGAGCGCCAAGTTATGTCAGATCTGTGTCTCCATGTCTTGTGGTTCCCTACCTCTTGTGCCCATATTTGGCGTTCCTGTCCTTGTTGTGTTAAAGGTGCTGTACATAGGATGGTCACAGGGTGGTTAAACTAAGTGTTGACAGGTTTTTTTTTTTACCCGGCTCCTCTTACTCAGACTTGACGCACACACAGGTTGCCAGATTCCCGCTCAGACCTCTTTTGTTTGCCAGTGTCCATGACTGAGATGAAATACGTTGTTTTCCACCAACTGGCAACCCGGGGTTCCGAAACACGATTGGGTAAACTGACAGCGGGGGCGGGTTTCATAAACCAAAACAGAGGCCAACATTCCAGGTCGGAACACACATTTTCCAAGGAGAATAACAGAGTGTAGCATTGTTTTTCAGATAAACAAGTATGTTAACTTAGCATCTGCAAACACACTATGGTATTTTTATGCTTTAGTAGAGTCAAAATCCTACTTACAGCAGTTTTAATTTGTTTTCAGGTGTGTCTCGTCTTCCCCTTGTTAGCTTTTGTATTTATTGTGTGTTCTGCCCCTTGTTTTCTGTCCGCTGCTAATCGTCATATAGGGTTTCAGATGCTCCCTGTGTATTTAGATGGATAAAGACTGTGCTATTTGAAGAATTCCTCTTCTTCTCATTCTATGCTACTGGTGAAAGTAATCACTTCTTTAATATATTTATTGTTTCTGCATGAATGAATATGCGCCAGTAATCAACTTCTCGTATACATCACCGGTTCGTTAACATTAATAAACCTTTGAGAAAAATGCAAGCTGCACAAACTGTATTTTCGTTATCGAAGCTGCGTTTTGCATTCGCTTACAAATCGACGGTCAAGCCAAAATGAAGTGCGCTAATGGACAGCATGCCGCAGATACCGTTGATGGAGTTTAACTTGTTCTGAACCCAAACGTTCAGTTAATCCAGAGATCTGGTTACAGCTGAAGGCAATGGATCTGTGAGCTCATGGGCAAGATGTCGAGATGCGTTAGCAGACGCCTGAGGCAAGGCCAAACCTCCCGACTTCAGCCTTTCTATCGGAAAAGAGCTTGTGGAAGATGGCATGGTGTCTGTCTCCGGAGAGCTGGGATACTCTGGACCTCTTCCAGCATGCCTGGCACAACATCTATTTCTGGTCCAGCTCTCGCATAGGGGCGGCGGAATGAGTTACTCCCATGTTCGAAATTCTTTTCCACTGATTTAATTAGATATCGGCCTAAATACAAAAGCGATGAGTGGCCGTGGTCTTGGTGAAAGGACGGCATCTGAACTCTGAGGGTGCGTCGTGGTTTGTTTTCAGTAGGTCAGGTCTGTGTTTTTGTTCTCCTGGTTGAGTACGGCACGAGCAGCTCCATTTAGATCAGATTATGGGTTGCTTCCCCTGACAGCATCACAGTACATTTTATGCCTCCGTTCAAGCCGGTGGAAACGTATTACGGCTCGCCGTCTCACTGGAACGACTGTGACTCATCTGACATTTTAGTCTCATTTTAGTCTCGTCTCTGCAGCTCGCTCTCTCTGTCATTTTCTCCATCCATCGCTGTTGCTTTTTTTAAACAATGATCATCCTCGTGCCAGCAAGTATCACATTCCTCTTAAGCAATCAGCCAGTTCTAATTGAGGTATTTGGCTTCTCAGATGCACAAGTGCACATCAGTTGCATTGTTCAGGAATATAATTATTGTAGCAACAGCTGACTAGCAACACTGAATTCTGGATGTCATGAATTCTTTGCAGAAATATGTTGCATAAAGCTGTTTTGTGCAGAAATGTCTAGCTATATGAAATATCAAAGGATATTTAAGACGAAAGAAATGCTGGGTGGGACTTTATCAGCTGAGAATTTATTGGGTTGTGTAGCTGGAGGGAAGATGTTGACATAAACTGAGAAAGAAAATCAATATGATTATAGCTGAATAATATATAAAAAAAAAAAAAAAAACATTTTAAAATTGTAGCAAAACTATTTACAAAACTTTGGACTTTTAATGTTTTTCTGATACTTACCAAGGTATTTAATTAAAAAAACAAAGGGGAAAAAAGCGATATTGTGAAATATTGCTACAATTTAAAGTAACTATTTCCTATTTACTGTTAATTATTGTAAAATGTGCTTTATACCTGAAGGCATATCATTCTAATATGCTGATTTGGTCGCTTTTCAAACATTTTTTATAATTATACATTTCAAAAACAGTTCAGTATCAAGAACAGCATTTAAAATAGAATGTCTTTGCTGTCACTTCAGGTACATTTAATCTAAATGAAGTATTATTTTATGATTCTATTTTATTATTGTTACTTATTAATGAGCATGAAATCAACCACAATCGTTTCATTCTACTTGCATATTGCCTTTAAAAGGAATTGAGAGAATTACAGTATCCTGCATCATCCTTCCCGCAAGTAGCTTTCTTTTTCCCAGCAGTCTCTCTGTCTGTATTGTTCTGGGCAACAGAGAAGCAGAGAAGCAGTGACCCTCCCCTGGGCACGAGCTCTCTCTCCCCAGCAGAGAGTATCAGGTGTGCCACTGCCTCTTCCAGTCTTTGTCCTCTCTCTATTCAGACGGTTTCTGCCTCCGACGCCACTACAGTTACGCTGTGAATCCAAACAGTAAAGCTCTGTGTTTGCCTCTAAGGTGAGATATCTCAAATAAAGGGTTTGAGTCCTGTGCCTCAAATGCTGGCAGCACTGTGACGGCAAAGCATCTGAGATTGAAGCTTAGCATTAAATTGCTCGCTGTTGATTCTGTTTTTTTTCTTTACCTCGATGAGCATGATGTTTATGTTTGAGATGTGGCGTTCCAGAAACCGCCCGAGCCAATATGTTCTGGCTCAAGCGTTAACGACACAGTTGCAAAGTGTCGCACTTGTAGACATGAATCAACAGATGAAATGATCTCGCAGGTTGGAATCAACTTCGGTCTCACTCTTTGAGCCTTCATGTTTCATTTCATAATTTATTCATGCGTGAGTCAAGGATAAATCCATCCATTCATGTGGGCAGAGAAATTCATGAAAATATGTATCTTCTCTCATCGTTTACTCACCTCATGTCATAACAAGTCTATACAACTTTATTTCTTCCATTAAACGCAGAATGAGATGCTTAGCCGAATGTCCTTGTTGCTCTTTTCCAATTTTCTGTAAAGGCCCGTTCACACCTAAAATAAAAATTAATTTGTTTCCTGGTCAGATGAATTAAGGTGAATTATGGGTGATTGGGACAGTATAACTATACAGTTTATTTTTTCAAAGGTAGCCTTAATTGTGAAATATTATTATAATGCTGCAATAATATCATTATATGTTTTAAATTATGAACTTCTGTAATAAATACTTTAACTCGCTTAAATCAATGATAATATTTGCTGTGCCAGATGTTGTTTTCCAACCACCCAAATGTTACAAAATAATAATAACACTTTTGGCTCAGTTTAAAGAAAAGTGTACTTCACGCTTCCTTTCATTATAATATAATGTTATAATGTTTCTTTCTCAAAATGAACATCTTCAGTACTACAGAAAAATATAATGTGTTGGGCTGATTGTTTCATTTTATTCAATTTATGGTAAGAAACCTTGCACCCCTAATTCCCCCTATATATACATCTTAAAGATCATCAAGGCAGAATTTAAGAAAAAGTCACGTTTTATCAGCGATACTTTTCACAGACCCAATGACCGAGAAAACCATTATGACAAATTAGTAATTTTATGTCCCAAAGAAGAAAGTGGTGAACGACATGAAGGTGTGCATTTAATAACAAAATGTTTAATTTTGAGGTAAATTGGCATTAAGAGAAAAGTTATTATTCTGACACCCTCCGGGCAACTGCTCTAAATAAAAGGCTACGGTTGTGGATTAATCCAGCAGTAATTACTAACTCGGTTTAATACAGGGATGATCTTCTACATTTCAGTCAGCTGGCCTGTTTATTTGCATCACCCTCATGAACACGACGCGCCCGAGGCTCTTTAAGTTTATAGAGCGGCGTCATGTTCGTTTGCACATGATGTTTGCTGCTGAGAATGTCTTGTCATATTTGTAGCCGAGTGTGGATCGTGATGTGTCAGTATGAGAAGCGACTGGCTGTAGTGTCGGACGGGGGAGGCGCTTCCGTGCTCTTTAAGCGTATGTTTTCCCGATAGAAAATTTCCCGTTGTCACACGCGCCGTAGATGCACGCGCGCGCGCTCACCTCCATCACGGGGAAGCGCGTGGAGTTGTCAGCTTTTACGGAATATTCCCGAAATATCGTCTTTTTTTGCGCCGCGATAGAGATTGTTTCCGCCGTGAGCCGAACGCGCGGCCAGCGTATAATCTCAGAGGACAGTGTTTTGCGTGTGAGGTAAGTTAAGTCTGCTCTTTGGGTCAGAAGAACACGAGTAATCGCATTAAACGGAGTCTACGCTGATGTTGACGCAACAGTAAATACTAAATACGCAGCTTTTGTTTTTTTTTGTTTTTTTACGTCTTTAACATTTCGGAAATGTTACGCGTTTAGTGTTGTCTGTCCGACCTAATTGCTCGTTGGAATCGAAAGAAAAAGAACGTGCTCGTTGCGATAACGTGCGCAAAGTGAACGCAAACTGTTCGCGCGCGCGGAGCGGAGTAGTTGTCGTTTCGCGCGACGTTTCAGTCACGTTCGCAACGATGCTTCAATGATTTTCCGTCACTGGAGTTTGAACTACGTTTTTTTTTTTTGTTTTTTTGCAAATCAGGCGGCCAACAGGTCCACCCTCGGAATCAGTTGTAGATGTGCTGTGTTATGTCTGTATTTATGTATTACTGTATGGATGCCACTGAAGGAACAGGTTGATGCGCGTGACTGAGTCAGACATGAGGCGCTCAATGCAACAGAACACGATCTACACTCAGTCACTGGCATCAACCTGTTCCTTTCACCCCGGCGTCGGCTTAAACGTTATTATCATCGCTCAGCCAGCTTTCTTTAATGAACGTCTTCCATCAGTCGTGTTGCTCACTTTAACAGATAAGTGCACTCCAGAAACTTGTATAAAATAAATAGGCTACCTTTGACAGCTCGGTAGGATAACTCTGTATAAACCAAGTTAATGTAAAATTAAATATTTCGCAACGTAAAATCCCTCTAAGCTGTACATTTTGGGAGCTGAATTTTGTGATTTGTGAACAAATCTTTGCGTTCGGTTTTTTTAATGAATCGGTTCATTCACAAATCAAGTTTTTTTTATTTATTTAAATCAAACTGTTAAAATATTCGTATATATTAGATTTTTTTTTTTGTTGATGTATCTGATAAACACACATTTGTCAATTAAATCATGTTTGGCCAGACATAAAATAATAATTAGGATGCACAGAGAATTAAAAAATATAAAGACTGCTCTGTTGCATTTAATGAGGGACCGGACTAACAGGACTATTAGGTTCATAATCCATATTTTATCTGTAGTAAATTAAAATGCAGTCTTTGAAGTGTCTCTAATGCTTTATGTTGCAGCCACTTGTTGAATGGGCATGGATTGTTTCGTTAGGCTATTGATAAGATTAAGCCGGTAGGGTAAACAAGGCTCAGGTTCGCTTTCCTGTTTTCCACATTTGGTGTGGAAGAAGGGCTGCCATTTTGGGGCTCGGGTTTCTCAGCAGGTGTCTCTCGTTCCCATTAATGCTAGCGGAGGTGGAATCAGACTCTGGGAGAATTTTTACACACGGCATCCGAGACCTGCGGCACTGAATCTGTGATGTGCGCTGATGTTGACAGATCCACAGACACACACTGAGTGATGAGTGTCTGTATGTGCGTGCATGAGGTCGACACAGCAGCCCATTACTGTCACGCCACTCCACAGGTGGAGAAAATGAAGCACCGTGTTTGCAGATAAATTGCTCGGCTCCCAATGGCGAAAACATTCCTTTAAGATTGAGTTGTTTCTTCTAATTCACTTGCTATGTACAGAGTGATGTTTTTTTTTTTGTGCGTTTTCATAGACGCTTACTTACCCAAAATGTATTTTGATGATAAAGCAGCCTATTAGAAGCACGCATTTGGCTTTAAAAGAATAGTTGCAGTTCTGTCATCATTTACATGTCGCTTCAAACCTAGATGACTCGCTTTACATCGTAAAACGCAAAAAAAGATCTTGTAGCGTTTTTATTTTTTTTGCACATCTGTGTCTCATACACAGAGACAATGCAGCAAATATGAAAATCAGTTTTAAAACCACTGCAGCGAACTGAGTCATATGGACCACTCGTGTAGCTTGTTTTTGTCTTTTTTGAAGCTAGAAGCTTTCTTTTATTTTGTGCTATATAGAAGAAATTTAGACATGGGTTTTGAATGACGTGAGACTGTAATGACAACCTTTTCTTATTCCTACAGATATATGCTGCGTGTTTAGATGCACACAGCAAAAAAAAGATCAGGCCTGTGATGTTCTTTCTTTTCCTTTCTTCTCTTCCCACTTCTCCACTCACTCACTTGTATAAATAGCCGTGATAGTCAGCAGTGAGGCCTTTGACTCTATCAGCACTTTGGGTTGCTGAGGTTCGTCTTTGCTCTTATATATATGAAGCCTTTTTTCCCCTCAACACCTACACTGTAGTCACCGGGTCACGGCACCAGAAATCAATCTTTTAACCCATTTCTTTTTTTCTTTTTTTTTACAAGAATCTTCCTATCCACTGTGGTTCTTAAAGAGTTAGTTGACCTAAAATGCAAATACCATCATTTACTCACCCTGATTTCTTTCCAAAATTTTATGACTTTATTCTGTAAGACACACAAAATTATATTTTACAGAATGTTGGAACTTATTAGATCTGGTTCTATTTAAAATTTGAAAATATATATATATATATATATATATATATATATATATATATATATATATATATATATATAAACATACATTTCTCCATAGAAGTCATATAATTTTGGAACAGCACCAATAAGCCCAAAGACACTTAATTTCGTTCACAAGATGGCGTCATATTTGATTTGAAATCTAGTTTTTGGTTCAGCTATTCCTTTAAGCCAGGTGGATTGCAAACCAGTTTACCCAAGAACACCTTAGTCACAACGACACTGACTGCCTTTTTGTGTTAACAAGCCCACAAGCTGTGAAGAAGAGTTTGTTAGACACCACACATGACATCCAAACTCTGTGATTTTAGTGTGAAAAATGAGTGACAGCCACAGAGAGAAATTGTGTGCCCTGTTTGAAAAGGATGTTGGAGACTGTAGATGTTATTGCGATCAGAGTCCCACGAGAATGGCAGGCGGGCTGTTTTTCATTGGTGTAGAGGAAAGCTCAGGGAGATGGCCAGCACGAACTGGGGCAGATGGGTGTTATTAATGCAAACATAGTAGCAGACTACTGGGCTCACGGACACGTCCATAAATTGACGGTCCTTTTGCCACTGCGGGCTAAATCTCTTTGTGTAACGCAAATATGATAGAGCTGTCGCATTATTGTGTTATTGTAATGGTGTTAAATATTTAAAATTAGCTAATAATAAATAGAATATAGAAATATAGACAGGGAGAGATACAGAAGACCCAACCACATGTTGCTTTAGAGCCGGCTGTAGCTGTGCAGAGAAGGGAGGAATACATCACAGGTGTCAGCGGTAATTCTTAATTACGATGACTGGTTTGATATTCGTGGCATGCTAATAGGGGTCAGAGCCCCTTGCATTATATCGAGACGAATGAATGACATAGAGCCCTCAGGCATGATGGCGAACAACAAACAGCACACAAGCCGCGAGTACGCCGGTCGTCTGCCCTTCGATAAAACATGCTGATGTATGAAAGGTAGGCGGCAAAAACAGATGCTCTACATTCAGTTGTTCTTTCACGCCTGCCAGCGACTCGATCCCCAGTAATTGGAGGAAGCGGATTTCAGCACACTTGGAATCCACAGGGGCGTCAGAGGGCCAAAATCGGCGGCTGAATGAGCGCGTTACCCGAGAACATGGTCGGGTCCAGAACACAACCTTCAGCTGTGTGCTTTAGTCACACCTTCAGAAGACAAAGAGGTTTATTTCAGCCCTGAACTTTGCTTTTAATCTGAACACAATGACGCATTTGTCAGTTAAACCCCCTAGACATACCAAGTATTTTGGAAGTAATTTTATACATTACTAGTGTGCGTGACGTGAATATGGACACTGCAGAGTTTAAACAAGGCTTTTAACCAGGTATGTACAAATGCATGCATCGGTCTGACAAAGCTCATCAGTATGATTCTCCAATTGTTTGTGTTTTTGAAAAGCTTTTGATGTCGAAAAATCTAACTTTTTCAAACCGATGTTCATCTGTATTATAACATTTATAGCATATCCCTGAATAAAGACCACCGCGGCCTTGGATCAACCTTCAGGAGGATTTTGGTATAATGTGATGGGAATGACATTTTCCCTTCTGTGAAGAAAAAGTTGGGTAACCTTGGACTTGCTGGCAGGTTTATAAGAAATTCATAATATTTTTTTTTTACATTTTTATAATTTATTAAAACAAAAAGAATAAAATCAGACTTAGAATAATTTTCTGCATTTATTATGGATAGTTCCAGTCCTTGATTATGATTGGCTCAGCTGTATTTGAAGCCACTGTATTACTGCGCCAGGTATGTTTTCCATTGAGTTCCATCTGCATTATGCTTCGTAAGGTATTTACCAGTACATAAAAATGTTTTTTTTTATATTTTATGAAACCTTGCCTTTTTTTAAACACTCATAATTCAGGTGAATCATTGTCAGAGCAAATTTTACAACCCTATTTTTAAACCAAACAAACTCTTCTAGAATACAGGCGCAGGGCTGCCCTCTTGTTCTGTGCAATACATCAAGCTTTCATTCTGACCAAGTGAATTCACTTATAACAGGTTTCAAGCCTCGTTCTTGGTTTGATTAATAAGGGTCCTCCAGGCTCCAGTAAACACTTGCTCCGCCTGTCCCCTACACACTCCTGCACAGCTCGAGGGACGGGAGTCTGACAGAGGGGCACATCTGCTGGGTACATACAGTAATAATTAAGTCCATTAAACCAGCATTCAGCCATGCTAATGTTGTCTTTTACCATCAACAAAGAAGTTTCAGTCATCGACTGTTGTAAAGCACCTCACTGGACTCAACAGACAGAGTACTTGCTTGCATGGCAGAGTGGGTGAAATTCAGAAGATGTGCATAGAATAATCCTAACTGTGAACGTTAGTGATGGCGCTTTTGAAATCCCACTTTGTTAGAGGCTTCATTACAGCTTAACTTCAAAATTTCAATAGTTCGTTGCTAAGGAGTGATTCCTGTGAATGCATCAACTAGTTTATATATGATCGCCTGTGATCACGCATTAATTAAAAAAAAAAAAAAACAAACAAGCAGGTGACGCTTGAAACAAAACATTTGCAATTAGATTATAAAAGGTGTTTTTATGCTTGTTTCATTGTATTAATAGCACTCTGTAGGAGTTTCTAGCCTGTGCCGTTGCAAGGACTTTGAAAAAAATGAATTATTTTGTGAAGCAGCTGATTGTCTTGATTTAAAGTTTTGAAATATTGAAGGGTGGGAGAATCGCACCTGGGCTTGGTACAAGGAAACCACTCCTTACTAGTGTAGGGAAATTTGCAATCTATAATTATAATTTATTAAATTAACGATCAATTATAACTAAAGAGGAAGAGAATGATTGGTTATTTCTATTCCCTTTTGGTTAGTAGGAATAGTTTGGACAAAAATTGTATGTGAGAAGCCTCGAATCAGGCCACACACACACACAAATATTTTAGGGATGCAAAGCAGGCTTAATTTCAGAAATTTTAAACTTTTAAAGTATTAAATACTATTTTACACGTTTTGTAAATGAGGCTCGTAAGATAACCAGAATGTTTTAGATTCATAACTCTATATACGTTATAAACCAGGGACCTTCAACCCTTCTCCTGAATATCTAGTGTACCATCCTGCAGACTTCCGTTCTGACGCAGCTCAAACACACATCCCTGTACTTATCAAGTAACCCCGAAAACCTTGATTAGCTGGTTCAGATGTGTTTGATTGGGGTTGGAATCTGCAGGATGGAAGCTCTCCAGTTGCAGAGTTGCTCTTAACAGAGGTTTCCACTTGTTATTTCAAGCAAACTGACTCTTGGTTTATTTTAGGTGCACCCAATGATCTGTACGATATCACCGTTCACTTTGAGATGACCAAGGAGAACTAAAAGACACCCTGGCGCCACCTCAAGGTTTCTATTTCTCCGTCTCCTGCCTCCGTTCCTCTATGGCTTCCCGAAGTCAGGGGTTCTTCCACCACCAAGATCACCATCACCACCATCACCACCACCACCGCAGTTCAGTGGTGCCCACAGCCGTCCCTCGCCTGCTGCCAGAGACCAGCAGCCTGTTGGGGGGCATCGCCCAGATCACTCCTTCCCTGTTCCTCGGCCGGGGGAATGTTGCTTCCAACCGCAGCCTCCTCCTGTCCAAGGGAATTACCTGTGTGGTGAACGCCACCATCGAGCTGCCCAACTTCAACTGGCCACACATGGAGTACGTCAAAGTGCCACTGGCCGACATGCCCCATTCTCCAATCTCGCTTTATTTCGACAGCGTGGCTGATAAGATCCACAGCGTGGGCCGCAAACGGGGAGCCGTGCTGGTGCACTGCGCGGCTGGAGTGAGCCGCTCCGCCTCGCTCTGCTTGGCCTACCTCATGAAGTACCACAGGGTCTCCCTGGCCGAGGCTCACGCTTGGGTCAAATCCCGCCGACCTGTCATTCGTCCTAATGGAGGGTTCTGGCGACAGCTCATCGAGTACGAGAGGAAACTGTTTGGCAGGAACTCTGTGAAAATGATCCAGACACCATACGGGGTCATTCCCGACGTGTACGAGAGAGACCGCAGGAACTTGGCACCTTACTGGGGCTTGTGAAGAGGGCCTTGGACTTCGGTTCAAGTGTAGAGGACTGGTCCGCCAAGTGATTTTTTTGACTCCCATGTCTTCCGGCCTCTTTCCATACATCCACAAGTCAATCCTGCCAGAGAATAAAGCCTTGGAATGCTTGCGTCCATTTTCAAGGTGGAAAGGTCACTTTGAGGGCATATTTTATGAGGTCAGAAGTGATAATCCATCTTTGAATGCTGAAACAAATCTTGGTGATGATGATGATGATGATGTTTGTTTTAGGAGCTTTATGGGAACCAAGTGTGGTGCTGAGAATCAGGAATTCAGTCCTTGATTAAGACTTATCAATCGTAATATTGTGAGGATGTTGTTTCAGTTTGACTGTCTTCTTTGTTGAGAGGCAGCAGTCTGATTTTGATTACTGGTAGCATTTGAAAATTATATACATATATTAAAACTATTATATTCCAAGGTGTATTTAAACTTGTGTGTACTAAAAAAAAAAAAAAAAAAAAAAAAAAAGATTTTTGGAAGGTTTTGTGAAGAGTGACAAAATGCTTAACAGAAAGCTACAATATTATCTAAGATTTATAAACTATTTATGTAAATTAAAAGAAATGTAGGACAGTGTTGGCATTTGTTAATGTCAGTGCTCCGGCAAACGAAGCAGAACAACAAATAAGACGGTAGTTTTTTTTCAATGAATTCTATTTTGTCTATTTGGTCCTTTTGCAATTCTACTCGGTTTTTAATTTTTAAATCAAGATGTTTCTTTCAGATGTAATTATAACCGGAGGACATCTGTCAGAGGACTCCTAGCAAAGCTTTTACTAATTTGTGTTAAAAAATAACTGAATTCTTGTAAAAGAGTTCTGATTTAATTAGTGTGTCAAAATTAATAAAGGGTGAAATATTTTAATGTATTCCTTGTGCTTATTTTTTTGAAGTTTAGATTTTTGGAGAGACTGTATGAATTGGCTAATGGACAGGCTGTTGTATTATGGTTTAATGTGATTTTAATGTATGCCACTATTAAAAATAAAGATTCATTATTGGCATCTATGATCAAAAGACGCCATTAACATCAATGGAATCTTTTCATTCCACAAAAGGTTAAGATCATTCAAATGCTCTGAGAAGGAAAAAAAAATTTGAAAGCCTTTGTAGGCTCATGTCAGAAAATGCCACTTTGCTTCCGGTGTATTAAATCTTCCAATGCATTGTAGAAAATCTGGATTAACACGGAACAGGAAGTCCCTGCAAATCTAATCCCCGCTGTTGAGCGACGCCAAGGTGGATAAAGGTTGTTAGTCACGTGTGTGTAAAGACAAACACGAAACATTATCCACTCTAACAGCCTGTCAAAACAGCATCAGAATTGCAAGCCGGTGTAAGTTGACTCAAATCCAGATTTTAAACTTTTTACTTTCACCTGTACATTTCCAACAGGCTTGGTTTGATGAGAATGAGCAACAGCGTGGAAAAGTTGATCTAACAGAAGTAACTCGTCTTCTCCACATACAGATGGGGGACTAAATCATGATGTCTTTCGACAGTCATACAAATTCAAAGTCCAGTATCCTTGGAAACTGTTGCCAAGGTAATATTGCTGTGAATGGCAGCTATTAGCGCTGAGTCAGTGTGAGAGAAGCGCTGTCTCGAGCTGGCCCTCATACACGGGCCGAACAGATGAAGACTTCACAGAATCGCAGAGTAATCACTCCAAAGTGCAACACAAATTTCACATTTGCATCCAATACTAACATTCAAATATTTAACTTGCGCTTATACCGACTTCAATTATAAACAGAAATAAAGACTCAATTTATGAGCGTTTTCTACTAAATCGGTCCTTTTTAAGCAAATGAGACAACAATGAATACATAAAGACATTGTTAAACCCTCAGTAAAACACTGACAAAGACCAACAGGTACACAAAGCCGTTTAATCTCGGTTGTATTCTTGTTGATTCGTTACGAGAGCATCAATGCAAAGAAATTAATTCATAATGGAAGTTTACAACACTCTTATGACAGCGTGGGTCGGAAAAAGGGAAAAGGCTTCACTTTGCACTTCTTACATCCCCAGACTTTTTGAATTTCCTTCAAAAAGTTTCACACAACAAAGTCCTTCGAAAGTGTCACATCCGAATATCACAGCGTTTAAGAACATCTTCCAGGCTTTATAAAAGATTCTCAGAAAAATCGCAAGCATTTCCAGACCCACTACAAAAGTGACTTGTGTTCCAGCACAACCGTAAAGAAAGCAATGACAGAAAAGAAGATACCGATGTTTGTCACGTCTAAGTAATATCTGCCGCGCTTCCTGATGCTTTCAAAGGTTTATGTAATAGCTACGCGTCCGCTATTCGTAACATGCAGAATAGTATGTACTTCACATGGCAGAGAAATCAACAGCAAAGAATCAACCCAAGCACTTTTGTGCTGAAGAGAAGCAGATCCAAAAAAGTAGACAAAGACACATTTACAATATTTAAATAAACTATTATTCAGTAGTACATCGTTTACCTGATCTTCCAACAGACAATGGCAGATCTAGACAGCTGCGTCCCAAATTCAAGTGATGAGAGCTGTACCGTTCAAAGACAAACAGCGATGAACAGCTAAAGTGATGCTTCAGTGCTGGGTTCTAGAGCAGGTCGGGCAGGATGAGACCCGGAGGTTTGGGTTCCACGCAGTTAATCCAGAAGTTAGCACAGCTGGCGTGGTACTGGTGACCTCCGTACATCAGCTTGAAGTTGTCCGTCTCCGAATTAAAGGCCTGTGGAGGATTTGAACGAGACAAGGTAAGAAAACAAAAATTGAAAGGATAAAATCTGGTTTGACTTCATGGAGGAGAGCTGAGGTTTTAAAGGGGTTTTACGGTCTAGTACATTCCAGGTTCAATACAAATACAGCTTTTTTTACGCTATATATAAATACCATATCAGTGATTGGGCGATGTTAGACAATTTTGGGGGGATTTAGAAATGGTATGTATTTTATGAATTTAGTTGTATAATATGAATTGGGCTTTACTGTTATATTGTATAAATTGCAAATTATATTTAATTGCTAAACCCTATTTTTTTTATTTTATTTTTTTAGCTTTGAGGTCATCTAATCTAAGGCTACGTTATAAAAACAGGAGTAATTCAACTTTACTGTTAAAATGTAATCTTTTTAAATTGATCTTTTTTACAAATACTCAAAATCTATTTTTAATCCTCTAGCATCAGCATTCAGTATTGAATTTTATTTAGACAAAAAAAAAAAAAAAAAAAGTATAGAAGTGATAGAAATTAATATTAACCCAAGTTTTTGACTACATCTAGAAAAGAATTATCGGACAGAATTAAACTTAAGAATAATGTAATACATTAATTACATTTTCTCTGATCAAATATATCCATCTCGTGTCATTGCCATGTAAAGCTACTAAACACTGACCAGAAATTCAGTCAATATCCAGTGTTATAACTAATTGCTAGCATTTAAACTTATTTAGTTGTTAGAAAAATTCTCTTTTTTTAAGTTTTAGTAAAATAACTACAACCTAAGAAACTATATTTTAAATAATCATAATAACAAAGACACATAAATTGACTTGGGTGACTTCTATTAAACCAAAGTTAAAATATAAAAAAAAAAAATAGTATTAACCAAAAATGTTATGCAATTTGCTCAAAATTGACCCTCAGGCCACCCAGGATGTACACAGGTTTGTTACAGAACCGATTTGAAGAAATTTAAAATCACCGTAGAAGAGATTATTATAGACTGTGGTATTTTGCGAAGTGTCTTGATCAGTGTTACTTGCAAACAAAAACCTTTTTACTTTACAAGATATTAACTGATTAACTGGAGTCGTGTGGATTAATGTAATGTTTTTTAATCGGCCGTTGTTTGGACTCATTGTTTGGACGGCACCCATTCACTGCAAAAGGAACCGTTGGTGAGCCAATGATGAATTTCTCCAAATCTGATGAAAAACAAACTCGTTTAACATCTTGGATGGCCTGAGGCTGAAAACATTTTCAGCAAATGCCCATTTTTACTCCAACTATTTCTTTAACAATAAATAGTTACTATACGCGCCATTTAAACGCGACCTGCTTTTGTTCGTTAAAAGGACATACCTTTTTCACAGACGCCGTCGATTAAAGCTTAAAGTGCATTGAACCCAGAAAATTACGGCACTACAAATAAGCCGGATCTCTATTAGTCACCGAATTGACTCAACAAGTACTACATCCATCCTGCGTCTCTAAACTACGTGTTAGACGGCACATTTATCTAGTCATATCTGACTGCAGTGTGGCATATCAACACGCTCCGTAAGAGAGACGAGAGCTCGACGCCACACTGACATAATTTGTAGGATCAATAGAGAAAAAGTGTGCAATCCTCCCACATACGCCCTATATATAGAAAAGCGAAACAAGAACCCGGTGAACTCCACTCGATATATCGATGTGCGGCGCGTGAGTGTGCTTTCATTCTGAAAGGCGCAGCTGTAGTCGTGCATTTGTGATAAGGCAGTGATGATATGGATGTTATGCAGAATGAAGCGGTGCTGATGCTGGAAGGAGAAATGAGTCATGTTGTGAATCACGCTCTCCCACACTGATACTACGCGCACACCGTTTCTTTCACATTCTCTTGACGAACAATATTGTCCCGTTTAAAGGATGTTTGTTAAAAAAGCCACATGAAAATCACAAGGGGACCTTGATATTTGTATCTATTTGTGTGGACGCTGCTATCTTACAAGCTGTATAGATCTGTATCTATCCCACAACCTCACTGTTTTACCTTTGTCTCGTAATGGGACTTTAAATTTGACAACTGACACTTTACGGCAGTGTTTTAGTGCCACGTTAAATCTAAAATTTCAAGATTGAAGTTGAAATTATTCTCAAAATATTTCAACTCCATTCTTGTAAAGTAGAATATTTTTGGCAAGAACATTCTTGTAGAATATTTAGACTTTTATTCTTAAAAGAATGATTTATTTTCGTATAGTTTTTTTTTTACTTTTCGTCTGAGACCTTACAAAAAATAATAAATATGGGATTCTAAATAATTTAAAAGGAACTAGAAATAAATTAAATAAAGAACATAAATGATACGTTATTTCTTATGTGTGTGTGTTAAATTAATCAGTTTTTTTTTTTTTTTTTATCATAAAATGGTGATAAATTTAAAATTCTGAAATACATGCAGTCAGACTCAAAAGCCTTCATGTAAACACTTCAATAAAAATCTGATTGATTTAATTGACGGCAAAAAATACAACATATGCAGATGCTTACATCTAATTATTTGCACAATACTGTGATCTATAGGTTTATATATTTTACGTCTGACAGTGATCAAGGCAAAAACGGTAGCTCTGATTAAATTATTGTTAACTCCACGTGCTGAAATCTGTTTTAGAATACATGTAAAGCACACATAAACTAATTCATGTAGGCATGTAAACATACCTAATGTATCCTGTATTGTAAAGAAGCTGGACACACCAAACCAAGTCAAAGGTTATTTTTAAGCATCCAAGAGAACATCAGACTTGGAACTCCCTGTCTGTCTCTTACACATCTTTGTACTACATCAACAAGGAAAGGCAGGAAGTAACTGAGAAAGTGTGTCTAGGTAGACATTTGAACAATGTGATGAAACGGCCGATCCGGTGGTATACATGCGCACGAGTGTGTGAGCGTGTGAGCGTGTGAGTGTGTGTGTGTGTGTGTGTGCGTGTGTGTGTGCGCGAGCGTGTGGCAGCTGCAGCACAAGCTCTGTTTCTCTGCAGATGAACAGGTGGCTCAGAGTCGCTGAAAAGGTCATCCTAATTCAGCTGACCTTGTTTAGCTGGCGGAAAGGTTAATTACTATCTGATTGCAAACACAGAGTGCATCCTACCTGCAAAGATGACAACACTTGTTACGAGCAGAGTCTGAAGCGTTTGAAGGCCAGCGAGGGACGCTCTACTTTTACCTACATTCACTACAGTCAAAATTTTAGTGGAATATTTACCCTTAATTTGGAGCGACTGTCTTTTGGCAGTGCCTGCAAGTAGCACAAACAAGTCAGCATTAGCGTTAGTATTATTATTTTTTCTCTTTTTGTTAATGAGCAAAATCAGAGCACCAGATAGCCCGCACTGGAAGAAAGTGTCCGTGTAAAGGCAGAAGCTTATTGCAAATTAGCTAAAGTAGGAGACAAGAAGGGGCAACAGTGGACGTGAAAACAATGGCTTGCAACTAGAGTTCATAACTATCATCAAACACGGCTTTGCAGCATAAATAAGAATTGTGTTGAGCATGTAAACGAGCACTAGATATGCAAGTTGATACGTTTTTTGTGTTTCTGAATGATTTCTGTTCACCAAGTCAATACAGTAAAAACAATACAGTAATATATTTGTATAATATTACATTAATGTTCTTTTTGAATTGCATTTTTTTAAGCCACCATTATTTCAATCTTTAGTGTCGCATGTTTCTTCATAAATCATTCTAATATGCTAATTTGCTGCAATCATTATCAATTTTTTTTTCTTGCTATTAGATCAATGTAATGTTTCCTTGCCAAGTAAAAGCAATAAACTTAACATTTCTAAACAATAGTGTATATACATATATAAAATATATGTAGCAGGGCAAATTTAAATATTAAATATGCTCATGCAGCTCTAAAATATTTAAATGAATGGCTAAATAACTAACTACATCTATTCGTTATATACAATTAGATGCAAGGGTGTAAACCAACTTGGGTGGCCATTTAAAACAACAAAAGACTGAAACAGTCCTCTTTACAATATTTACACAGTATCCACTATCTTTTTACCCACTCTTTGAGCTTCTGCCCATCTTTACTTTTGAGAGACTCTGCCTCTCCAAGACACCATGTTAAACACCCGACGTCAATTAACTCATTTGCTAGATGTTCTCTCAGCCGAATCCTTTCAAAATGTCTTTGTTGCCCCTGTGCTTACTTTTTTGAGACCTGTGGCAGGCACCGAAATTGGAACGAGCTCACTTTTGTTATCTATGTTCTAGTGTGAATAAAATATTGGCTAATGAAAATTATTCAACTTGGAAAAAAAACTCCCAACATTTGTGGAATTCAGGTTGTACAGTATATGACGGAATTGCCTGATTGGACCCATTACCCATAACGCAATATATAGCACTGGGTTCTTATACATTTAAGCAGATCCGGCTCAAATACAAGCCTGATGGCTTCCTTTCAGCTGCTTCTGTTATTGTCTGTTCACATCAGCTGCATCCAGCTGTGCTACAGGTGCTTCTATTAAATAACCTGAAATCTGTTCTAATTTTAGAATAGACGCCCACCTCGCAGAGTGTGGACCTTTAACAGGATCCTGCATTAGTGTGACATTAAATCTAGACTAACACTACTAAGTAAACAGTCATTATAACAGTTGTCAAAAATGCCTTCTGAGAATCCATTATTTAACTGACTTTAAGCATGCCGTTTTTAATGGCAAAAAACTTAAACTTCCACTTAGTTTATAGTAAAGAGGCAATAATAAATGTTTATTCTTATAGTGTATGTAATATTTTAAAGCATTTTATTATTTCCTTATATGGGTCTTATAAAAAACTGGCCGAGCTTATTTTTACAATAAAGTTGAAATATAATAGTATTTAATATTTACACCATTTGGGGTCAATGTTTTTTAAAGACAATAATAATAATAAACAATCAGCAATAATGCATTAATTTGATCAAAGATGTGAATACAGTTACTACATTTTTCTATGGTGAATTTTTTTTAATACTTTCTTTTCATCAACGAATCCTGAATAAAACATGCATTATTTAAAAATGTATTAAAATAAAAAACAAAGCTGTTTTTAGCAACATTACTGTTTTTACTGCATTCAAATCTTGGTGAGTGTAAGACTTCACTTCAAAAAACAAAAAAAAAACCCTACCTTACCAACCCAAATTCTTTTAATGGCGGTGTATACACAGTTTAATTTCAGCTCCGCAAAGTGTTGCCCATTCCTGCGCACAAATCCTGTTAGCAGATGCAGCAGGATCCCGTCCCTCCCCAGCAGGAACAGACACCAAACGTTAGCCCAAGGTCAGTGGACTGAATCATCCACACCCCAGTCAAATCTCCACCTGTAGCCCAACACCACCACCTCCAGAACCCTGATTTCAGTCGCCCCAGACAGTGACACTGCTCCCCCAAAAACGCAATTAAAGAGCGGGATATTAATCAGATGTCAGGAGCAGACGGAAACAGCTCTATTAATCTGCAGCGGGCGGGATGTGTTCGGCGGATCTATTAGCACCTGTGTTTTTGGTCACGGTGACTGATGGCTGAGCTGCATCTGCTCCTCAGACACCCATCCCATGATTCCTTGCTGCTCTGAGCCCCTCCTTCCCTGAGTGCATCTAGAGCTTCACGAGCAATGTTTACACCCCTGTTACATCAGCAAATCTTGACCGCTGCATTAATACAAGGGAGATTTAGGAGGGTTTCAGTGAGACGAGGAATCTTAATGAGCGGATCGGCCAATGTATGTTAACGAGGCGAATGGGAACCTGGCAATTATGTGCTTAAACCAATGCAGGATCGGATTGTACTTATGAATAGAAGAGTTTAAAGAGACAGTTCACCCAAAAATGTTCATTCTGTCATCATTTACTCAAAGACGTCTAGGCAGGATTTTTATAGTTAACTGAAACTAAAATCGTTAAAGGTTTTTGTAATAAATAAATAAGCAAGCAATATTTGTACTAAAATAACCACATAACTGCCTCTTAAAAATTTAAAAAATGCAAATGACAACAACAACAACAACACAGGAAAACATTCTAATATGGTCATTTCAATTATTTTTAAAAACATCTTCACAAATCATAAATTCTTTTCTGCCACTTTTGATCAATGCAATTGAAATTAATTGAATGAATATTAACTGACATTTAAAATTATCAATAATAATGACAATAATGCCAAAAACCTAAATATTAAAACATTAAAATAGAAAATACTAAAATAAAATAAAAATAAAAAATCTTTGTATTTATGTAAAATAACACAAAAACACTAATAAACATAACATCCGGAACTTAATATCTTCAGTTGCATCCCATAGAAGAAAAAAAAAAAATGGTTTAGAGCTAAATTTGAGCGAATAAGTGACTTTTTTTATTTTTGTGTGAACTATTCCCTTTAATATGATATTTCCTCTGCCCCATACTACTATTCGATTTTTTTTCTCCACCGCCCCAGGGTGCCAAAATGACGCATACGTCACCTATTTGATGCCTGCCTCATGCTTTTTGGCCATCAGTCAGATTAACTCGTCGCTTTAGTAGGAAAAACTTGTCAGAAAGATTTCTGTAAATGCTGATAAAGCGGGAGCTAAGAGCTCGTAGCCAAATGAAACACCTAGAGCTAGTTGAATCAAAGCACGGCCTCGACCGAGCGTCTGTAGATTTAGATGCATGAGTCAGAGCGTGCGCCTCTGAGAGCTGTTTTTGGCAGTATGCAAGGAGACGAGCGGCGAGAGGTGAGTTCTGGTCATTTTGGCAGCACAAAACGGGAGCGATTGCCCTCCTGACCCCTGCAACAAGCTGCAAATTGGAGTCGAGACAGTTTGGTGAATCCTACTCTTTTAAACAGGCGTCCGAAAGTGTTCTCGCCTTTTTTCTGCAAAATTGTGAAAATCAAAGAAATGGTAAGGAGGGGAATTTTTTTTGAGTTGGGGAAACTTAATGAATCTTCTGTTTAATAATTTAAAGCAATAGCTCACCCAAACATTTTTTACGCAATTACAATGAATGAGGACTGAAGCTTTAAAAGCAACATAAAAGCAAAAGCACCATAAAAGTATCCCAATATGACTCTATATATTGTACGTTTTTTTTTTTACAATAGCTTTGCTTGAGAACAGACCAACTTAAGTAGAATCAGGGGTGATTGTTTTTAACTGATGCAAACTATTAGATACTAAGACCGAACATTACTTTTACAGCTTTTAATAATCTTAATGTTAATTTCAGCATTTACCAATGCATTATTAAAATCACAAGATGTGCTTGTTAACCTTAGTTAATGCACTATGAATTAACATTAACAATGAACGGCTGTATTTTTATTAACTAACACTGAAAAAGATTAATACGTTAATACATTAATGTTAACAAATGACAGTATTGTGAAGTGTTACTACATATTTATGAAGTCAAATAAGCTGAAACAAACTAAATATAAATATTAGGAAAAACTATAAAAAGGTAGAAAATTACAAATGTAGTCAACTGGAAAAATTGTTTATGCCCTAAAATTACTGATAAGTAAAAATAAGTCAAAATTACACCTAAATAGCTACATTTATACAAAAAAAAATACATTTTAAATGAATGGTAGAAATATTAACAATAAATAATAAAACTAAACCATAAGTACAAAATCTCCTGAAATTAATTAAATTCTAATTAAAGATTATTAATAATAATAGTAGTAGAAGAATAAAACTGCGATAGTATAATCACTGTACAAATTGGAAATTACTGCTACTCCCATGAATGACCAACAGAGAGATGAAGCACATGTTTGCCTTTACTGTGAATAAAGACTTCAATTATGTTTATGATGCTGTTATATTGCTATTAAATCCTTTTCACAAAGCATAAAAGCTCTGGTTCCACTTCTCTATAACGGCATGGAAGAGAGCAACAAGGACACACTTCTAAATTTCTGGTTTCGTGTTCCACAGAAGAACTGTTCAAGCAGTCTGGTTAAACAGAACTTAAATTTTTTGGGTGAACTATCTCTTTAATATGCAACTAATTTGTGTGTTTTTTGGGGGTGCCTAATGTTTGAATGCAGACGTGTGTGTTTGTTGTGTACAGACCTTGCTGCGCGAGTCCACGTTGAGCAGACACACTCCACACGCCAGCTCTTTGGCATTCTTAATGCCGTGCCTCAATATACAAGAGGAGAAGTCCAGTGAGCTCTCATCAGGCTAAAGAAAAACACACACATACACAGATCATGAATGCGGTTCTTAAAAAGCAATTGGGACTCCGCTGCATCCCTCACACAAATCCCCGGCTGTCAGTCAAACTCGAGTTCACCGAGGCCGCTAAACCTCACAGCGGCTGATCGGCCCTTCAGATCAATACATCAGCTACAGAATCTGTCCAAAACATCAGGACGCAGGCAGAGACCCCGTCGACGCTCTGACCGCGCTCATTTTTATTATGCTTCGGAGCGTTTGTGGTTTTTACGGCAGCGTGCACGGGACTTCATTCTCCAGAGCTGATATTATCTGACCGCACAACTCTAATATTATCTGCTGGCATTGATATTCTCCCTTGAGTACACTGCATGACAAAGCTCTGTTCAGCAATCTGTTCTGTACTACTGCACTTTCCACAAATAACGCACTTCAGTGTCTCATTACTTCTAAGTATCAAGATGTACGAACACCATTTCTGTGCGTGAGATATTCTTTAGAAATTTTCAGACATAAAAATACCACAATGTTAAAGTTAAAGCGATTATATTCCCTGGCCTGATATGCAAATTAAGCATTTTTTAAATATATAATAAACATATTTCTACGAAAGTGATTTAGTCAAGAGTAGTTATTTTTTTTATTAACAAGAATGACAGTTACACCATTTTTTATATTTTTATTATTATTTATTATATTATTTATATTTATATGTCCAAAATGGACGTCCTTAAATGCACATGCAAATGTTCTCAGGACTTTGTAGCACAGGTTTTAAATAATTATATTTCAATTTTAGGCACAAAAACTGCAAAAAAGATCTTATGTTGGTCCTATTTTGTTCCCTATTAGTAGAACGTGCCTACTGATTCAAAGCTCACATAAACCACATTTTAACCCCACAGATGTATTCGTATTTCGGTTAAGCACTGATCAATACGTGTGTCTTACTGGACTTTCTTTTGTAACAGAAATACTAGTGCATTAGTTTATTTCATGAAAACTCACAGTGAGGTTTGCCAGCGACATGAAGCCCATCAGGTTGTTCCACACGCGGCTGATGTCTTTAAGCAGCTCCTGTAGTTTCTCTGAACAAACGGCCGTGGCTTTTATCCCCAGCTCCACGCGCTTGGTCACACGATACACCTCCACCACACCTACAAACAGTACACCAAAATTTTTTTAACTTTTTTAAAAAATTTTAATTTAACACTATTTATGATTTAATACCATGTCAAGTTCATGGCAAGAGGAAACAGTTCAATCAGTTAAATCATAATTCAGTTTAAATATATCTTTTTGAGATATAAAGTTTTTGAGTGAACTACTCCTTTATCAAATCTATTATTTAGATTGCATTGGTTTTTTTTATATCAGATTTCAAGTTACTATTCGGGATGCAATGCCTATGTAATGAGTATCGTTTCACTAATTGCTCACCAATTTACATCCTTCATCTCTTTTCATAGGTGACATTTACCACGTTGAATAAGTGAATGAGTCAGTTGTTGTGGAAACAGTCTTTCCAGTTTTCTCCTGCCATCATTACTATAGCAACCAATGCAAAAGTTTTTTCTGATGTTCTGATGCTCGTGTGTGAACAAATGGATCAATAAGGACTTTTGAAGATCAGATTTGAAAACCAAACTGTATTTGTGTTCAGTGTGAACAGAGCCTGTGTGGGTGTGTGTGTGTGTGTGTGTGTGCTGAGAGAACCAAACAGGAGAAACAATAACCCAGCGTCCCCCCCGTGCTGAATGTCCTTTTACGCTGAACCCATCAGAGGGGCCCAGAATAGTTGCTCTGCTCTGTAACACCTCCCCTGGACAGACCCAGAATGCCCCGCTCGGTCTCCAGTCACAATCGCTAGAGCCGGATCAAAGAGCTTTAACGGTTTGTTTCTACGTAACAACAGCACCCCGTGCTCCCCTCCCGCGGACATGAGCACGTACAGCTCATTAAAGCCGCTCTGTGTGAGGGAGCGAGTACAGAAATAGGAAGCAGATAACCAGAACACCTGGCCTGTCTGTTTGACTGAAGACTGCAGGGGCGCATGAGGAGCAGGTATGAATGTGGATGAAGAGATTGTGTGACGGGGCTGATCTTGAGTTTTACAGATGTCGGGTGCGATGGGTAAAGCCGGTCTCTGACTAGTAAATAGCGCGTGACCGCAGTCGTAGTCTCACCCAGCAGGTACTCCATCCCCTGTGCTGATTGGATGACCTCCGTGCACACTGTGGAGCTGCTGATGCCATTAAGGGTGTTATTGGCAGTAGTGATGACCTGGAAAATAAAATAAAGCTGTAAAGTGACCACATTTTATATTGGGTTTTCACTTTTTCCTGAAATAAATGGAAAATAACAAATAATTTCATACATCAACGCCGATGAAAACAAACATACAATGACATTGCATTCAGTAGAAGTCAGTGGTGTCCAACTGTATTGCCAAGAATCCTCTTTTGTGTTGTGTAAAAAAAACAACAACAACACAGAGCTATGAAAAGACTGTCAGTGAACAATTTGCACATACTTTCTGTGACTGCATAAGAAAACTTTCTAATGATATTGTCAATATCGTGATTTGCTCTCGATATTATCATGTCACGTGACGATATGAAACGATAGGTCTTCAGGGCAAAAAGTGTCGTTTTTGAAATATATTTAAGCAAACTATTCTAACATAAAAGCCTTTAATGGCCATTATGCATGGGTACAGTATCTGTCAAACGAACTAAAACAAACAATATGGCTTAACCACTTCGTCGTCTGTTTTTGCTGCGTGTTTTAAAAGCAATGCACACACCGTTGAGGTGATCCAGTGTTTTCACGCCTCAAAGTTCAAAGTGAATGAATGCGGTCAACTTGTTTGTTGCACGTGCGGTTAGGTTTTATTAGATTTGTTGCGAGACATTTTTTTGTAAGCGATATAAATTGCTGATAGTTCAAATTCGAAATATCCATTTGGATACCCTTACACCGCCAATACGAGCGTCAACGGTCTGTTTGCACAAGTTCTTATTTGTTCAATCACGTATTTATGATAGTGTTAGCATCATGTTATCTTGATCCAACCCAACTTTCTATAGACCGACACAGTTTTAAGGTGTATGCCAAGCTCTTTATGAATGAGTGTGGAAGTATGCGTTACCTGCAGAGCGCTCTCCAAACACCTCTGCCATTCGTACGCATATCGCTCACTCTCCTGCCACGAGTGTTTGGACGAGAGACAGTGAGAGAAAAAGAGAGAGAGATGAAACAGAATCAGAGCTTTGTTCACTGAGAAACCTGAGGCTGTATTCAACAAGGAGAACCTGTCTGTGTGCTCAAAGAGAACGTATGTAGCAAAGAGAACAGAGAGAGCGAGTGACTGACCTCCACCTCTCCTGTGAGGTCCTTGTATTTGTCGCGGATGATCGGCAGCGCAGGTTTTTCATTTAGGGTGTTGGATCGGTCTCTGAAGGGCTGCTCAGGGGCAGGAGAGGGGATGGACCGTACGATTTCTTTCTCTCCCAGACTGTGGCTGCGCTTATGGGATCCTTTGGACAAATAAATGGGTCAGTGATAAATAGGAGTGTCCATGACAAAGAAAATGACATCAAGTTTAAAAATTGTGTTTTAGGAAAAAGTTCTTAGACGCATGCTTTTCCGTTTGACGTGTGTATGGGACTAAATCAAAAACCTGTAAATAGAAAAAAACATGTACTAAAAGTTATAATTTAAATGTAATAGCTGTAATGTAACTACCCAGTAATAACATTGAGCATAGGGGGAGTATTCTTTATTATAAAAAAATAAAGGTTTTTGATATGTTCTTATTAACAAAAGATAAAATAAATACATTAAATAGAATATAATAATAATAATTTAGTTCATTAAGTTAAATACATTTTAAAAAACTAAATATTACAAAGAAAGAGATTAATAAAAAACTTAATAAAAAAGGCAAAATGACTAAAACTATTAAAAGAAAATCTCAATATATAAAATAAGCGCCAATTCTAAATATGAATACATGCAATAATAGCATACAATTAATACTAAATCACCACTTAAAAATATATATAATATTTTAAAATTTGAACTTGAATGAAAAATCCTTGCCTTACAGTTTACTGATATTTATTTCCACTTTTATTTGTTTTTATTTTTCTGCATGCTGGTTATATTTTGATGGACATATTTTAAGATGCTTAATTAAATTATTTATATTTTCTCAGAAATAATCATTTTTAAACTGAAGCTTTCATATTTCAAGAATAATTTAGTTTTCTTCACTACGATTGTACCACCCTGACACGTCTCAACAAAAAAAAATTAATATTATGAACTGTATTTTAAACACATCTGCACATCTAAATAAACTGAAAGGCCAGAGATATCACTTCACAAATCAAAAACATATGGTGATGTGAGAAAAGGGATGGCGCATCTTACCCCACTACTCTCTCTAAATTTAATGCACGAGTTTAATTGTTGATCCTGCTGTATAATTAAAACTTTCTGAAGCACTCAGACTGTCGTCGCTAATCCACGTGGGGCCTCAACACAAACCACAAACACCTAATTTGCAACAAATGATAATTATGTGCAAAAGAGCAGCATAGTAATCCAGGCATGCATTATTCATCAGGCATCACACAGTCAAACTGGCCCAAATACACGGCATGCACGCACAAGCAACGAGACGGACAGCGGCACGACAGACTCGTGAGACGCAGCGACAGGTAATCACACCCCCGCTGGGAAGCACATCAGTCTCTGCATGGTTTCAGGCGCTAATCTATTCCCGCACGAACCCCACTCCTCAGATTAACCGTCTGATAGGAGGCTGGCAGAGGAGTAAACCCTCTTTTGTTTGAACAAATGAAATTTAGTGGATGTGGGTGGGGATCAATAAGAGGCAAATAAGCTTTTACGTTATTGAGTAAGTGCTAATGCATTATGGGGGAGCGACGATGAAAAAGCAAAAGGGGAAAGTGATGAGGGATTTGGGTGGCGGTGTTTGTCTACCGACGTTGCCGTGTGCTTCAGACGCCACTCTGCCATCTGTTGACTTTCAGAGAGAATGCAGTTGTGGACATGCACTGGGTCCAGTACGTGTGGGTCACTTCGTATTGGAGTACGGATCACTAAAAAATACCATGCGTGCATATATTTAAACTAGCATTAACACTAACGGATTTAGGCTATGGTAAAAGGAACGATTATAAGAGTACATTATGAGCATATGTGCTAGTAACGTTTTTCCAACATTCATTCTCGTTTAGTATTAATTTTAGCATGAAAGTTATTGGTGAATCCTGACTTGTTTGTGGAAACGTTCATAGATTTCACGCAAAATACAATGTTTGCACATACAATATGTAAATAAGACCCAATGTTTGTTAATATCAAAGTGATGGGAGTGAACTGGTGAATTGTGATTTGTTCGTAAAAACATTTATATACAGATTTAATGCACAAATTTGTGAATAGTGAATGAGACCCATTGCCCGTTAATGTCTGCGCATTATTGGTGAATCTTGATTTCTTTGTGAAATTATTAATGCGCAGATTTCTAACACAAATATATACATATAAACAGTGAATGAGACCCACGGTCCACTAATATCAAAGCATAAAATAAACAAATAGTATTAATTGAAGTTACTGGTGAGTCACAAGACCCACTGTCTTAATATTTGAGCAAAAACATTGTGATTAATTGAGCTGTTGATAAATCATGATTTATGAAAAGATTCAGATTTCGCGCACTGGCATTCTTAGTGAATCAGAATCGGTTTATATCATAACATTACTGGTGAATCATATGCATATGAAAAAGTCTGCATGCAGATTTCACATGTTAATGTGTAGTCACTGGTAATATTTAAACAAAATATTGCAATGCCATTTATTGGAGCTTTTGGTGTATCATTGTTTGTTCAAGAAAATGTTGTACTTCCAATTCGTTAATATAAAAGCATAAAAGATTGCGAATGAAGTTAGTGGACACTGGTGAATCATGATTTGTTCATGAAAACATTTGCAGTAATGAAAACCCATTGTTAATATTTGAGCATGCATTATTCATGGTGAATCATGATTGGTTTGTGAAAAAAAAAAAAAAAAAAAAAAAAAAAGTGTACGGTAGTAAATGAGACCCAGTGTCTGTCAATATTTGAGCATAAAATATTGTACTAGGAGTTATTGGCAAATCAGTATTTGTGGAAATATTTGTGTGCCGATTTCACACAGATTTGTTCATATTCACACTCAGAGAATGAGACCTGTTAATATCCAAGCATTAAATACTGCGATGACACTCACCCTGCACAGACAAGTCAAAGGTGGCGAGCTCGTTCTTGATCATCTCTTCGCTGGATTTCACTTTGGCCTGCGTGCTGGCTTTCAAGAAGTCTGACTTGCCAAATTTGGGCTTGTCACCTTGGAAGGCTCCAAACTCATCTGTCAGTTCACCCTGGTTGCCCTCTGCTTCTGTGGTTCCAGGAGGGGAGTCAGATTTCTCAGAAACCGTGCTGGCGAAGTCTCCAAAGTCATCATCGTCATCTTGACCGGGCTGCTCAATGGAGCCAAAGTCAGCGAAGGCTTCAAATCTGCTTTCGCTGGTAGAGCCACCGTCTTCGATTGGGAATGTGGTCACCTTGGCAACTGTGGTGTGGGTAATGTTCTCTGAGCTCCCGAAAGACGTCTCTTTCCTCTGGACAACAGCTGAAGACGGCAGTCCTCCCTGGAGCTTCTTACCATGACCAGACGAGAGATCTTCCTTGTCCGACCAGTCGTAGCTGCCAAGACTGCTGACGGCGGATGTGCCAAAGGGGTCAAATTTTAATTCATCAGACTCTGTAATGACAACGTGGGAAATCCCATTCAAAAAATCATGCAGGTGCTGTAACAACTGTAGTACTGATGTTATAGTTCAATGTTACAATTTAGTACATTTTTGTTGTATATTCTGGGTTCATTAAGTAATACATTTTAAAAGTCTACAATGCAAGGCATTTCAGAAAATGTATATTAATTCTGCACAATAAGGCATATTTGAGTTATCAGATTAACTGGGTTGTCCATTCAGTGGAGGGACTGCAGTTCTAGGCTGATAAACATCTAGTTGTTACAGATTGATATATAAAGCAGTTCTCAACCAGGAAGCAGAGGCCTACTATGTAATATCATGATGAAAGTCTATTTAATATATTGTTTCTTGGTATAATAAATATATAAACCGATATGAAATCGTTAGTAAAATATATCATGTTTTTAACTATACATTCTATTAATATAATATATAATATAAAACCCCATTTTGATATACTTGCACATATCACGTAAAACATTTACAAGCTTTACAACAGCCAAAAAAACTGGATTAAAATCTACATAGAGAACCTTTTTTTTTAAACTGACTTTCTTATTATTAGAAGATAGATGAAAACCTTTAAAACAGAGTTGCTTACTGAGCCTCTCTAGTTTTATCCAAGAATATACTGTTACCTATTTACCGTTTAGCCTTTCTTTTACTCACTTAAGCATCAATAAATCAACAAATAAATACTGTGCTGTTTTTGTGTACATTAACTGGGTTAAAAAAAAACCATGATCAAGGTAATTTTTTTAGTCTATTCCTGACGGTACAGATCAGAATGTCTCGATTGCTCACTGCTCATGATGTATTATTCCTGATACCTTCATATGATGAAGCCCTGGTTCATTAACTAGACACTTCTGGCACAAAGCCACTCTAATGATCCCCGAGTCCTTATCTTCTACCAGAAGTCATTCTGAGTCTGGGAGGAAGCACTCAATGTCTTATTGACTAGACTGGATGAGTGACATCTGCGTGTGTAGACTGATGAATGCTTTTCAGATTTGTTACTAGTAGAAGAACATCATTTTAAAAGGTCAAAATGACTATGTCATCCCGCACCTTTCATTTCTCTAAAATGATTCACTGTTTGACTGAAAAATCACAACTGGGCTGTGACTCACCAAGAGATACAATTTTCTGCCTTTCAGTGTAGAGTGTTGACGTGCAATCATTCACAATCTCGTACAATCAACCACAGCGAAAGACAGACTGATAAAAGAACTGCAACGATGCATTGTCCTGTGCTCTCTGAAGCTACTGAACGAACTTACTTCTAATACAGATGTGTGTGTTATTTATGAATTAGGTGCTGACCTCATTTAGAGGCCATAATGTTTAGAATTTAAAATAAGTAGGATTAATTCACATATGCATTGAAACACCTAGTTTCCTCGCAGCTGAGCGGGACACGACTGTTCACGCAATCTATCAACTTGTGAAATTGACAAGGAACCAGTGCAGTGTGATAATTCTGATGACTAAATCTGCTTTGGGCGGCAAGATTGAAGGATGGAGAGAGAAATCAAGACGGCACGCATGTCTGCTGTACCATTATTCATATTTATTACGACAACATTGGCAGAGAGAGAGAGAGAGAGAGAGAGGTCACAAAATTCCATGAAAGATCTTGTTACAATAGTCTTGCCAAACTAACAGTTAAAAAGTGTTTTTGTTTTGTTTTGTTGTTTTTTTGCATTTTAAGAATACAAGGGCATGCAAAGTCAGAAAAAGCAGAAATGAGAAGAAAACAAAAACAGGACAGAAAATCCCAAATCCAGACGCAGAACCCAGCATTGAGAAGGCACATTCACAGATTAAGATTAGATTAGTTCTCATTGGTCAAAGACACATTGTAGTTGGACTATAAAAAGGAAAAAGCAACCAGAAAATAAGGAAAAGTGATACAGAACATTTAAGCAAAGACCAAGGTGATGCTAATATTGGTTTTATGCAGCTTATTAAAACCCTTTAAGAACCTGGAGAGACTTATTCTTGATTTTAATATATTTGCAAGCCGACCGATAGCTCAACAAAACTAGGGCTGCACAATTAGTCCAAAAAAGTATGAATAAACATTAACTGAAGTGTTAATTTGGGTCTACTATCACTAAACATTGAGACCAATCACAGATGGAATTAGTCAGGAAATACACTGCAAACAAATGATGCAACTAAGTTAAATTGCAATTAATCGATCAAATATTACTACATTTATTAAATTGAACAGATGTAACAATTTAAAGTACGTGTAATACATTTAAGCAAACAGTTCTTATATGACATGCAGTTTCCCCACACAAAATAATTATTCAATTTTACCAATAAA